>NC_135716.1:50873507-51177476 GCF_964656455.1 Halichoerus grypus
TGGTATAATTTGAAAATAAACAGTGATAAGTTAAACATATACATACACACACATATGAAACCATAGAGTAATCACAAAAATAGAAAACAAAACAATGCAGTCTAATAAGCCAAGCATAAACAAAACTAAATATTAAAGAAAAAAAAGAAAGCATAAGAAAAAAAGTACCAAGTGCAGATAAGACAAATAGAAAGCAACTAGCAAAAATGTGATTTTAAACTTGTTCCTATTGAGCAATGTAAATATTCCAAACCATCCAACTAAAGGATGTTAAATAGAAAGAAATGTTAAATAGAAAGAAAAAGGAAGACTCACTTTGTGCTGTCTACAGGAAACCAACTGAAATATAAAGAAAGACATTTGTGTGTTAAGTGCAAAGAATGGAAAGGATATATAATGCAAATATTAAGTATACTGAAATTGGAGGGGCTATATTAATCTTAGACAAATTAGATTTATAAACAAGGAATATAGTAGTATTTTTCATAATGATGAAGGGGACAATTTTTATCTTCTTTTTTCATTTTAAAATAGGTAACTTTATTGTCAGGAAAAGATAGGCATAAGGTGGATTCAAACTTGCTTAACTTACTGAAACTAGCTCAGTCCCAATAGAACAAAGCCAAATGTGTATGCCCCTAATAACAATAATAGAGCTTTGGGTTATCTAAAGAAAAAAAGAGAGAGAATTAAAAGAAGAAATAGGCCAATACCATTTATAATTGGAAATTTCAACACTCCACTTTTAACAATTGATTAAAATTACTGAGAAATTCAGTAAGGATATATAACTCTTGAAAAAAACTGTTAAGCAACCTGCCCTAATTGATAATTATTGATAACTCCACCTAAAGCACTGGGATACACAGTTAAGTGTACAAGGAATATTCTACAAGACAGAACATCTTCTGGATCTTAAGATGATTCTTAATAAATGGAAAATAATTGAACTCACACAGAGCACACTCCCTGACAAATGAAGTTATACTAATGATCAATAACATACAGATATTTGACAAAATGGTCAAATATCTAAATTTAAAAAGTATGAATATATAATAGATCAAAAATCACAAAAAGTATTTGAAAATACTTTGACTCAATGAAAAGAAAAAAATAAAGCATAGGGAGCATGTGGGTGGCTCAGTCAGTTGAGCGATGGACACTTGATTTTGGCTCAGGTCCTTATCTCAGGGTCCTGAGATCAAGCCCCACTTCCAGTTCCCCACTCAGTGGGGAGTCTGCTTAAGATTCTTTCTCTTCCTCTCCTTCTGCCCTCCCACACGCTCACTCACTCTCTCTCTCTCTTTATCCCCCTAAATAAAGAAATCTTTACAAAATAATAAAATAAAAATAAAAAATAAAGCTTATCAAAATTTGTGAAATTTTGTGCTACAGTGAGAATACACTCTGGGTAAATGGATAACTTCTTTAGCACATCTCTGTTTCTGTCTCACCTAAAAAAACTAATTGGTGTTTTCTGCAAGCTGCCAGGAAATATCCTCAGTCAGATCTATCTGTACATTAGGTATATTTTCTATTTTTCACGGTATCACAGGTGAAAATGTTGAATATTCTGCCACTACTTAGCACTGTTTCTTTTCCTTCAGCTTCCAAATTTCTTTAAGGTTTCACCAGGAGATACCTTGAAAACAGTCAAGTTTCTTCTAAAATTCTCTTCTAAGACCTTTCAGCTTCTTACTCACTGCTTAGAATCAAACCAGTATCACATATTTTCAGGTTTTTGTTGTGTCAGTGGCCCACTTCCAGTAACAAAATATGTTCAGTATATCTTTTGCTGCATATTAGACTATCCCAAACTTAGTGGTTTAAAACAACCATTTTATTTTAACTCAGGGATTCTGTGAATCAAGGATATGAGCAGGGCTCAAGTAAGTGCTTATTTTTTTCTTCATGGAGTTGACTCTTACTTGGGTGCTGGATGCGTTGGTCTGAAGGGTTTAAGATGTCATCACTCACATGTTTACTGTTTGAAAAGGATGACTGAAAAGCTGGAATCAGCTGGGAATATCAATTGAAACTCCAATATGAGGCTGCTACAACTTATGGCTTTTAGGATAATTGGAAGTTTTTGCATGGTGACTAGATTTCACTACAGTGAGAAGTTAAAGAGCACTATATGACAAGTTCCTGTCCTTTTTCTCATCTTTAAAGTTGCCTAGCGTCGGGGTGCCTGGGTGGCTCAGTTGGTTAAGCATCTGCCTTTGGCTCAGGTCATGATCCTGGGGTCCTGGGATTGAGCCTCTCATTGGGCTTCTGGCTCAGTGGGGAGCCTGCTTCTCCCTCTCCCTCTGCCTCTCCCCCTGCTCATGCTCTCTCTGTCTGTATCTCTGTCAAATGAATAAATAAAAAAAAAATCTTAAAAAAAATAATAAAGTCACCTAACGTCATGAATACAGCGTTCTATTGGTTGCAAATGAGTCAAACACATAACCCAGAATCATAGGTTGGGAATCAGATGTCAACACTGAATGGGAAAATTATTGAAAACATGCAAGCACTATTTTAAAAATGACCACACCAGGGGCGCCTGGGTGATAAAGTAGGTTAAGCATCTGACTCTTGGTTTTGGCACAGGTCATGATCGCAGGGTCGTGTGATCGAGCCCTGACACCGACGGACTGCGCTCAGTGTGGAGTCTGCTTGAGATTCTTTCTCCCTCTCCCTCTGCCCCTCCCACTTGTGCTTTCTGTCTCTCTCAAATAAATAAACAAATCTTTTTTAAAAAACATCTTCACTAGGCAGATTTAGTAATCAATCTGTTCAAATTTTCAAAACCCATGATATCTCTATCTTACATATTTTATAATAAAATAAGAAAAAAGGAAAGTACCTCCATTTCATTTTTAGCACCCACTAAAACCTTGGTTTCAAAATCACATATTGAGAGTATATGAAATGAAATATGTTAAAGGCCCAATTCATATATGAAAATAAAGTAAAAAGGTGTGTATACTTAGCTTAAATACGAGTTAATAATACTAGCAATCCATTATATAATTATAATAAATTTATATAATTATAAATTAGAGAAAAGTCAAGAAGAATTTATTACAGAAATGCAAGGATAGATGTATTAAGGAAACTATCAATATAATTTATATTAATGGACTAAAAGCAAAAAGAAAATGTCCTCTCAATAGAGTAAAAACTAATATTTCATAAAATATAATAGCTTTTAGACTAAAACAACAATTTGGATTATAAGGGAAATTCATACTCAAATTTGCTTTTAAACCGTTCTAGAAAGCCTACTGTTAATCCAGAACACCTCTTAGTTTCATTCCAGAAATGAAACTATTCAGTAAATTGCATATATACACATTGCCAAGATATCCAACCAAGTTTTTCCTTTCCAGGTTTCTAGTATAATGTTGCAAATAACACCTCTTTTTCTTTTACTAATTAATTTTCTCTCCTTGATTTACATACCTCAGTTAATATCCATATGCTTTTAAGCACACCTAAACCAATCCACACTACTGAGTTTCTTTAATCATATTATTGGTTCACTTCAATGATACTCTGCTGCTTTTTTCATATTTGATATTTACTGGACTTCCCTGTTTACGTCTGCATTAATTATGCATTAATTGCCTTAAGTGTTGGATTACTGGAAGGATTCACAGGCCTCAAACAGTTTTTATTCACACAAGAGCTAAATTAGAAGCAAAGGAAATAAAACAGCAACAGCTGTTTTAAAGGACATGCATTGAAAGTGGTCTAGAGATGTCAAGTGTTGATTTCTTTCTCCTCCCACTACCGGTTACACAGGAATATTTTATTTCTAGGTCTTGAAGCTCTCCATTATCAGCAAACCCAAAGTCTCTTATAGTAAACTGGTCACACAGTTACCTCAGTGCCAGCCTTAACAATAGTTCTACCAAAACCAGGCACCAGTCCTGTTGTTATTACCAAACAATGCTGCCACATGAATACATCCTGCCTCCAAAACAACTCACAAATTCATGATTACAGAACATCATTTACCTCCAGTTGGTATATCCTATAGCCTTGGGCAAGGGTCACCATCAGGCTTCAGGTAGATCTGGAGATCAGCATGCGATCAATCCAGACCAGTTGAAATTAACCCATGCTATTCAACATCTCTTAATAACTGATGTGCCCCAGGTAAAATTCAATATCTATCGACTTACATGTCTACGCAGCAAGTAAGTCTGTGAAGTTTTACACAGTTTATAATAAAGTGGTCATCTGGGGAAAATGTCAAATAACTATGTCTCCAGTTTCTCAGTGCGATACGTAGAAAATTGGACTACTTTAGGAAGACACTGATATTTGCACGACTTCACCAAAACATAATTTTACAAATATTTCATAATATTTTTCCTTTCATACGGTATATCCTACAGATTTAAGCAAATGTTCATTATGCTGCAGAGTCTCTACTTACATGAATAAGCTTTGGAGGGAATGATGGACCTTAAGACAAAAAGTAGGGAGAAAGAAAAAGGAAAGAACCATTCAATGGCAAAGAGCAAACCTGCAGATATGTATAGTCAACTTTGCTTACAAAAGGCCATGGGGAGTTTCAGTGATGCTCAGTGAGACTTAAATTCAGCATAATTCCTATTTGCTGATTTTATTTATATTAGCAACACATTAAGAAAATATTATATACCTATACTGTCCATCATTACTACAAATTTAAATCTAAAGCATGAGAAGGTAATTTCCAGTTTGCAGGACAGCACTGAACCTAGTTTTACCTATTGTTCAACCAGCTCAGTGGACACCTGAGAGTCCTAATCCCTTTTATGCCTCCAGCTGGGGGGAAGGAGCATACCATATTAATAGTGAAAAAAAAGCCACAACTCAGGAATTATTTTACCTTGACAATGTGGGTATTCCTTTGCTTTGACTATTTCCTTTTGTTGTTTATAAATTTTTATTTATTTTGTTGACTATACCACTCTTATACTTTTTTTTCTTTTGCAATGTAAGACAAACAATGTGTATCCTGGAAAATATGGAAAGTTCTCTATTCTGAAAGCTAAAGGTACAGAAGTAAGAATATTTAATTCTCTGTTAGCAAAAACATAATTTTCTTCTTGAAGTTGAGTTTTTTCCTTTCAATGCTAAAGTTACTCTTGATAGAAATAAAGACTCCTCACCATTCATTGTTCAAAGTATGAGATCATGTGCTTTAAATAAAAATATAAAAGAAATCATTTGGCTATATAGTGATAACCAGATTTTTAAGATGTTCTTGTTTGAGGGCAACAGAAGAAGGTAGGATAAAGCCTTTATTTTAGATGGAAGCAGAAGAGTTATTGTCAATAGCCTTTTATAAAAGTAGAGTTCTCATCCCTCTGATTGTCCCTATGTAAGATGGAATTTAAGGGCAGTGGTCAATACCCACTTTCAAAACTACAAGAAATACAGATGAGAATGGGAGATGTAAAGGTCACTAGCCTCTTCTACAAGATAAGAAAAGCCTCTGGGGATTCACAATTCACTTTAATTCTTTTCTATGTCCTGATTTAAGAAACTAATCAATGGCTCAATCAACAATATTAAAGATCTACTATGTGTCTAGCATTATTTTTAGCAACTATGGTCACATCCATCTTAAAGTATGTCTACATCAGCAACCAAAGCATTTTCAGTTGCATAGCAATAAAATATTTGTCAATAATAACTAGATAAAGAGCATTATTGAGTGAAATTCAAATTAAGCCTTTATATGTAGAGTGTCATATTATAGTAAATATGAAGTGAGCTGAAGGACAAAAACATGTATTTAGGATGTGCCATCTCATGGCACTATATTTTCCCAAATCATCCAAAAATGTAATCATTCTCTAATCATACAAAGTCTCAAATTGTCTTTTAAAAGATTCTGATACATTAATATCTTATATCATGAGCATTCTTAACTGAAAAAAAGTTATTTATAAAATAAAGCATGAGAATTTTAGTCACGATGTAAATTCTCTATAGGCTTCAACTAACAGTAAAAACAACATTTAAATACTCACACACCAAAACCATTTTCCCTTAAGCTTCACTTAGCACTGTCCAACATATTAAACAAATGGCAAATATTTTAAAAAGCATTTCCAGAGTTTCAACTGGTAATCCACACACCTTCTCCAATGTTCCGTGTCACCTTTGTAATTTTAAAAAGAGGTCCATTATGTATCTAAGCAAGTTGGAAAATACTGTGTACTTATGTCATATTCATTTGGCTATTTTTTGGACCATAGAGTTAAGACTTCCCTTACTATTCCTACAGCTCTTTGGTTTTTCTGTTGGGCACTGAGTTAGCAATTTTTGGTGCAGGGTGCAATCTATCAGCTGCTTTACTATATCACATTACAATTTAGGTTCTATTTTGTCAGTTTTGCAGCAGTATTTTGAATTCTGCTGGGGTATGTGATATCTCAAGACAATTCTGTACTTTTCCAAGCTATCTTGCCACTTTAAAAGTGTTGTCAGAAGAAGTATTATTTGGAGAAGTCAGTCTGAATTATGCTGCTGCGAATCTGTACTGCATAGCTAACACAAATTGATGTACCAGGAAACTCGCTGCATTTCTAAGACATACAGCCAGTAGAGCAGCTTAGAGAAATCATTGTTCAAAAGTACATAGCCAGATACAGAATGAGAATCCTTCAAAACAAAGCTCTAAAGACATTTCAATACATTCAAGATATATATATATTTATTACTAATTTAGAAGGAAAGGAAATGTTCTCTGTAAAAGTAAGGTGCCATTATTAAAGTTCATAAACTACTTAAAATAATTGCTATGACAATGAGAGAAAACTAGTGTTTTAGGGAATACATGGCTCTTTGGAAAAAGTACAGATGGGGCCAAGGGTATTTCCAGTCAAAAAATGATAGTAGAGTTGACAAGCAAAGAAATTTCTAGTATATATTGTTATATCTTTTCTAATCTGTACAGTCTCAACCCTGAAGACACCTGTGTAAAACACAGATGAAATCTCTTTAAAACACATTAACATCATATTTATGAATCTTTGGGCATTCACACTAATGGATTTGACTTCTAGCTAGAGCTGCCTGTTCTCTGGTTGCCTGCCCACTTACTTAATCCACTAAAAGAAAGGGGCCGGTGTGGATGCATAAAATTCAAGGAGGTAAGGCAGCCATGTTACTAGGGGGATGATCATTTATTAGAAGAGTATATAATAATTCTCTGTTGCCCTTTTATATTCACTTCTTTGCTTGCAGGCTCACTTTTTCTTGCTAAAAGATTTGCAACATTTAAAGAAGTTAGGGAAAAAATGGCCAAGAGTTATTTAATTGGATTTTTGTGTTAGCCTTAAGCATTGTCATTCCAGTAAATTTGTAAAGATTAGTTTTCCAATTTGATCCCAAAACCAGACAAAGACCCCACCTAAAAGGAGAATTACATACCAATATCTCTGATGAAAATGGATGCAAAAATTCTCCAAGATATTAGCTAATAAGATCCAACAGTATATTAAAAGGATTATTCACCACAACCAAGTGGGATTTATTCCCGGGCTACAAGAGTAATTCAACATCCACAAATCAATCAACGTGATACACCACATTAATAAAAGAAAGGACAAAAATCATATGATCCTCTCAATAGTTGCAGAAAAAGCATTTGAGAAAGTACAGCACCCTTTCATGATTAAAACTCTCCACACTGTAGGGATCGAGGGAACATACCTCAATATCATAAAAGCCGTATATGAAAAGCCCACAGCAAATATCATTCTCAATGGGGAAAAACTGAGAGCTTTTCCCATAAGTTTGGGAATACGACAGGGATGTCCACTCTCGCCACTGTTGTTCAACGTAGTACTGGAAGGCCTAGCCTCAGCAATCAGACAACAAAAAGAAATAAAAGGCATCCAAATAGGCAAAGAAGAAGTCAAACTCTCACTCTTTGTCGATGACATGACACTCTATGTATGAAACCCAAAAGATTCCACCCCAAAATTGCTAGAATTCATACAGGAATTCAGCAAAGTGGCAGGATATAAAATCAATGCACAGAAATCAGTTGCATTTCTACACAGTAACAGTAGGGAGGCAGAAAAAAGAGAAATCAGGGAATCCATCCCACTTACCATTGCACCAAAACCCATAAGATACCGAGGAATAAACCTAGCCAAAGAGGTAAAGGATCTGTACTCTGAAAACTATAGAACACTTATGAAAGAAACTGAGGAAGACACAAAGAAATGAAAAAAAAAAAATTTCATGCTCATGGATTGGAAGAACAAATATTGTTAAAATGTCTATGATTCCCAGAGCAATCTACACATTCAATGCAATCCCTATCAAAATACCATCAACATTTTTCACAGAGCTGGAACAAATAATCCTAAAATTTGTATGGAACAGAAAAGACCCCGAATAGCCAAAGGAAAGTTGAAAAAGAAAACCAAAGCTGGAGGCATCACAATTCTGGACTTCAAGCTCTATTACAAAGCTGTAATCATCAAGACAGTATGGTACTGGCAGAAAAACAGACACACAGATCAATGGAACAGAATAGAGAACCCAGAAAGGGACCCTCAACTCTATGGTCAACGAATCTTTGACAAAGCAGGAAAGAAGATCCAATGGAAAAAAGACAGTCTCTTCAAGGAATGGTGTTGGGAAAACTGGACACCCACATGCAGAAGAATAAAACTGAACCACTTTCTTACACCACACACACACACAAAAACTCAAAATGGATGAGCGACATAAATATGAGTCAGGAATCCATCAAAATCCTAGAAGGGAACATAGGCAACAACCTCTTTGACCTAGGCCACAGCAACTTCTTGCTAGACATGTCTCCAAAGGCAAGGGAAACAAAAGCAAAATGAACTATTGGGACTTCATCAGGATAAAAAGCTTTTGCACAGCAAAGGAAACAGTCAACAAAACTAAAAGGCAACCTACAGAAGAAGAGAAGATATTTGCAAATGTCTTATCAGATAAAAGGCTAGTATCCAAAATCCACAAAGAACTTATCAAAGTCAACATCCAAAAAACAAATGATCCAGTCAAGAAATGGGCAGAAGACATGAACAGACGTTTCTCCAAAGAAGATATACAAATGACCAATAGACACATGAAAAAATGCTCAATATCACTCAGTATCAGGGTAATACAAATCAAAATGACAATGAGATACCACCTCCCACAGGTCAGAATGGCTAAAATTAACAAGTCAGGAAACAACAGATGTTGGTGAGGATGCAGAGAAAGGGGAGCCTCTTACACTGTTGGTGGAAAGAAAACTGGAATGCAGCCGCTCTGGAAAACAGTGTGGAGGTTCCTCAAAAAGTTAAAAATAGAACTACCTTATGACCCAGCAATTGCACTACTAGTCATTTACCCCAAAGATACAAATGTAGTGATGTGAAGGGGCAACTGCATGCATCCCAATGTTTATAGTAGAAATGTCCACAATAGCCAAACTATGGAAAGAGCCCAGATGTCCATTGACAGAGGAATGGATAAGGATGTGGTATATATATGCAATGAAATATTACTCAGCCATCAAAAAATAGAAAAAAAAAAAAGAAATCTTGCCATTTGCAACAACATGTATGGAACTACAGGGTATTATGCTAAGGGAAATAAGTCAATCAGAAAAAGACAATTACCATATGATTTCACTCATATGTGGAATTTAAAAAACAAAACAGAGGAGCATAGAGGAATGGAGGGAAAAATAAAACAAGACAAAATCAGAGAGGGAGACAAGCCAAAAGAGACTCAACCATAGGAAACTGAGGATTGCTGGAGGGGAGGGGGCTGGGGGGATGTGGTAACTGAGTGATGGGCATTAAGGAGGGCAAGTGATATAATGAGCACTGGGTGTTATATACAACTGATCAATCACTGAACTCTACCTCTGAAACTAATAATATATGTTAATTAATTGAATGTAAATAAAATTAAATTAAATTTTAAAAATAAAGATTAGTTATCCAAAATGCTAATACTAATGCTCTAATTTATAGTATTTGCCAATTTCAATGTGTAAATACCCACACGATGCTAGTTTCAAGGTACCAACTCAATATCATGACTGTGATTTTATGGAGTCACTGGAGACAGAACACACATACAATGGTCCTTGAGTTGACCTTTTCCCTGAAGAGGAAATGTAGATTCTCACAATTCTAGGTGGTTCAGACTAGCTCAGTAGGAGGGTGCTTTTTTTGTAGAGAACAAAAGCTTTACCTAAATTAAAACATGCAAAAACTGTGTTAATATGGATGATCAAGTAGATTCTTAGGTGAGAACAAAGTGAAAGCTATTTCCTCAATTACATGAATATCCAATAGAACAATGACAATTCTTTATTATGTAGGTCTGTTCTGTCTCATTCTTAACATTCGCTGATTTTTCAAATAAAAATTAAATAAGGGAATATTATACTGGTTTTTGAACAAAAAACTTTTAACAAGGCTTTTTAACACATGAGAAAGTAGCATCACCAAAGGCAACACTATTCCTGGCATTTTAGTTTCCAATAAAATTATATCTTTATCAGTCATTTGTTTCATCCCATAAGTTCCTCTCTGCAATACACTACACCAAACCCACGTCTCATTCCCAACACTACCAAGAATGTGATCTCTTCTTATTTAATCTCCCATTCTCCATATTCCATGAGAAAGGCAAGGGGAAATAATCATTTTACTTACTCCATTTCCTATTTACGGACTATTGCTTGTTTTTTAAGCTTTATTTTTTTAGGGAAGTATTAGGTTTACATAAAATTTATCAGAGTGTGTGCAGAGTTCCCATATACCCCTTCCAATCCCACCTTCAGTTTCCTTTATTGTTAATATTTTACATTAGCTTGGTATACTTGTTAAAACTGACTATATTATTAACTAAGTACATAGTTTACATTAGGGCTCAGTGTTTATGTGGTACAGTTTAATGAGTTTTGACAAATGCATAATGTCACTGCCCTTAAAATCCTCCATGCTCCACCTATTCATCCCTCCTACTCTCCTCCAAACCCCTGGCAATCACTGATCGTTTTACTGCCTCCATAGTTTTGCCATTTCCAGAGTGTTATATAGTTGAAATCATACAGTATATAGTTTTTCAGACTGATTTCTTTCATTTAGACATATGCATTTAAGGTTCCTCCATGTCTTTTCATGGCTTAAAGGCTCATTTCATTTTATCACTGAATAATATTGCCTTGTATGGATGTACCATCCATTCATCTATGGAAGCACATCTTGGGTGCTTCCAATTTTTTGGCAAATTGTGCGTAAAGCAGCTGTAAAAATTCATGTGTAGGCTTTTGTTTGGAAATAAGTTTTCAGCTCATTTTGGAAAATGCCAAAGAGTATGATTACTGGATCATATAGTAAGCCTATCTTTAACTTATTAGGAACTGTTAAAACTGTCTTTTAAAATAGCTGTACCATTTTGCATTCCCAACATCAATGAATAAGAGTTTCTGTTGTTCCACATGTTCAACAACATTCAATGTCATCAGTGGTTTGGATTTTGGCCATTCTAATAGGCATGTTTTAATTTGCAATTCCCTACAACATATGATGTTGAATATTTTTCCATATGCTTATTTTCCATATGTGTATCTTCTTTGGCGAGGTGTCTGTTCAGACCTTTGGCCTATTGTTTAATTGGTTGTTTGTTTTCTTACTGTTGAGTTTTAAAAGGACTGTATATTTTGAATACCAGTGCTTTATCAGGTATGTGTTTTGCAATTATTTTCTCACATTCTGTGGCTTGTCTTTTCATTCTCTTAACACTATTTTTCACAGAGTAGAAGTTTAGTTTTTGTGGTTTTATTTAATTTTAATGAAGTCCAATTTACTTTTATCTCTCATGGATCATGATTGTTAAGACTACTGCTTTTATATTCCCATTTAACATATACTCATTATGCTACACACAGTCCTTTTTATGTCTTTTTACATTTTGAAATGATTTCAGATTTTCAAAAAGGTCATAAATATAATACAAAAGATTTCTAAATAATAATAATAATACAAAGGATTTCTGTATGTCTTTCACCCAGCTTGCCTTAATAACGTCTTCCATAACCATGATATATTTCTTTATTTTTTAAATTTTTTAAATTTTTAAATATTTTTTTAAGATTTTATTTATTTATTTGACAGAGAGAGAGACAGCAAGAGAGGGAACACAAGCAGGGGAGAGGGAAAAGCAGGCTTCCGCTGAGCAGGGAGCCCGATGTGGGACTTGATCCCAGGACCCGGGATCATGACCTGAACCAAAGGAGACGCTTGATGACTGAGCCACCCAGGCGCCCCCATGATACATTTATTGAGATCAAGAGTTAGTCAACACCAGATGTGCCTGGGTGGCTCAGTCGGTTAAGCATCTGCCTTCAGTTCAGGTCATGATCTCAGGGTCCTGGAACTGAGCCCTGTCTTGGCTCCATGCTCAGCAGGGAGTCTGCTTGTCCCTCTCCCTCTTCCTCTTCCTCTGACCCTCCCCCCTCCTCCATCCCTCTCTTGCTCTCTCTCAAAAAAAAAAAAAAAACTTAAAAAAAAGAGTTAACACTGGTATATTACTAACAGCTAATCTACAGACGATTCCGATTTCACCAGTTTTTCCACTAATGCCCTTTTGCATTCAAGAATCTAATCCAGGATACTATGTTGCATTTAGATATCACGCTCCTTAGTTTCCTCATGTCTATGACAGTTTCTTAGACCTTCCTTGTTTTTCATACTATTGATACTTTTGAAGAATGCTGGTCAGGTATTTTGTAGAATGTCTTTTAACTTGGTTTGTCTGCTGTTTTCTCAAAACTGGGATTGTAAATTTGGGGAAGAATATAAGAGAGGTAAACTGCCCTCCTCATTATACCATAACAGGGGTAAATGATATCAAAAGAAGTTATTACTGGTCATTTTAACTACGATCATTTGATTGTAGATGTGTCTGTCAGGTTTTTCTATTGTAAATTACTGTTTTTTCCTTTTCATACTTTATTTGCAGAGGTAACTAATACTTACAGAGGCAGAGTATCAAAAAGTCTGTGGACATATGTTACAATCTCACAGTAAATTATAAACACTTCAGAGAAAAGCTATAGAGACTGTGCATGTACCCTGTCTTTCTTTAAAGTTCCACCCATCAGCTTGCTCTAGCATTCATCAGGGGACTTTGCCTGAGGCAATTTTTACTGGGTGTTCTAAGAATAATTTTCTATTTCCCTCATCCTTTCTGTATTTATTATTTGAAATTCTTCTGTAGGGAAGAATTCTCCCATTTATATATTCATTTAATCATTTATTTATATCAGGATGGATTAATAGCTATCTATTTTATTGTTTGGGTAGTAATCCAATATTAAGCTATTTATTTTGTTGCTCAAATCACGCAGTTATTTTTAGTTATTGAAAATACCGTACACCTCAGTGTTTAAGCTTCTCGCATATTTTCATTCATTCTAAACACTATTGCTTCCTATCCACTCCTCTTCATTCTTCAAGACTCAACTCTAATGTTGCCTTCACTGGTTATCCAATCTAAACAATCCGTTCTGGTTTAAATGTCCCTTGTCTTGACCTTACTAGCATGAACAGGTATTTTTTTTTTATTTTTTTATTTTTTTATTTTTTTTAAGATTTTATTTATTTGTGAGAGAGACAACGAGAGACAGAGAGCATGAGAGGGAGGAGGGTCAGAGGGAGAAGCAGACTCCCTGCTGAGCAGGGAGCCTGATGTGGGACTCGATCCCGGGACTCCAGGATCATGACCTGAGCCGAAGGCAGTCGCTTAACCAACTGAGCCACCCAGGCGCCCATGAACAGGTATTTTTAAGTTATTGATCTATTTTTCTGTTTCTCTAGGGGAATCTGTGTTTTTTATATGTGTGCCCTTGACACCTAGAACAGTGACTACTGTAGCCATGCACTCGATTTGTCTTTTTAGAACTAATGTAATTACTGAGAGGTAGTGAAATAGAAGCAATGAATTGGGACTATTCTTTCATGAAGCTTAGCTGTGGAAAGCAAGAAAGAGTATACTCACAAGGGAGAGATTCAAGTTGAAAGTATAATTCAGTTTTGTAAATGGAAATGAACTGAATATACATAAAGTGAAGGGAAAATCCAGGGAGAAAAGAGGGATCCTGAAAACCTTTGTCATGGCTAACAAAGCAAGTCCCCAGAAGAAGTAAAAGGAGCAAGATCACAAAAAATCAAGAAGTCAAGGTAAAGATGCTAACCTTGGTCAGATGAACAGGTAAACGTGACTATATAATTGTTGCAAGTAGAAGATGACAGAGAACTGAGAAAGTTCAGAGCAGTGATGTTTCTGTGAAATAGAAGATAATATGAAATTATGGAAACAAGGTGAGCTTTCGCTTTTGCTAGTGTAACAATACATCAAGGTGGCCAAAGATGGAGCTATAGAGAAAGGAGAGATACTCACCTTTGCTAAACACACTTTCCTGGTATTGCAAAACATACCAGTACCTCTGCTTAGGAATCTTGCTGGAAGAAATTTTACCATCTCCAGTTGCTTCCACCTGAATTTCCCTCACCCCAGCCAACCCAATCCATTACACACACACACACACACACACACACACACACACACACACACACACATTAGTCCTCTCCAAAATCCCATGTTGCGTTTGGGAAACACTTCATTATAGCACAAAGTATGCTGTAACATAACACCATGGCACCCAGATTATATCTAGTTTCCCAAGTAGATCTCTTAATAGTTTCCCCCATTGGACATGACCCATATCTTATTCCTCGTTATATCAACAGTGTAAGACAGGACCCTGAATATAGTAGATTTTCGAAATACTTTGCTGGGGGCGCCTGGGTGGCTCAGTTGGTTAAGCGGCTGCCTTCAGCTCATGTCATGATCCCAGGATCCTGGGATCGAGCCCCCGCATCGGGCTCTCTGCTCAGCGGGGAGCCTGCTTCTCCCTCTCCCACTCCCCCTGCTTGTGTTCCCTCTCTCGCTGTCTCTCTCTCTGTCAAATAAATAAATAAAATCTTTTTTAAAAAAAGAAGTACTTTGCTGGATAAAAAAAATGACACATAAATAATTACAGAGTACACATATACAGCACTTTTTATATAATGGTATGGGCTTTGTTGTATCCCTGGTTCTTAGAACAGTACATGATGAAAGGCAGATGCTAAATATCTATTTGTTAAATAAATGAGAGAAAATGATCAGAATCTTATGGAGGCCTTGAATTCATTGCTCAAAGGTATAAAGAGCTATTAACTCCCCCTCCCAATGCTTAAAGCTAAACAATAAAATATTTCACTAACGAAGAGAAAACCAATTTCATTTTAATGGGTGAGATTGAGAGACTTGGTAAATTTGAAAAACAGAATTAAATCCATTCCAAAACAATCAAGTAAGTTATTCTTAATGATTGAGAAAAGATTTACACAAGAGGAAAACCAGTCTTAAGAACTAATCAATAGCAAGTGTACGAGCATCAGCCAAGCAAGATAAACCACCAGGATTTTGAATGTTGCCAAAGTTATTTTGTAGTCAAGAGTGAGAAATAATGTCAATCCATGTTTTAACAGCATATCAAATTCAAAAGCAGTTTCCTTCATTGGGGAGTGGGGGGAAAAACAAATGAAAAAAATCTACCATGAGTTAAGCAGGGTTTTATAGAAATCCTGAATAAGAAAGGGCTAAATAAAACATTAAATCTTAGGGAAAAAAATAAAGAAAGTGCTGCTTTTTCCTTGGTATAATCAATTTTATCTTTCCAGTGAAGAATCAAAAGATTTGAGGAGAGACAGAATATAGATTTGGTGTATGGCCATATGGTGAAATCTCACTATCACTTAGTCAAGGTAACTCAACTCTTGCACATGAGATTTTCCTATAGAAAATGCTCTATTTTTTTCCTAAAAATATCCTATATATTTTAATACAATTTTTTGAGTTCTAGCCAATAATGTAAAGTATATCTCCTGTTAATTCTATTTTCATATATCATAATTAAGGTTTATCTTTTTACCAAGGCTGAAAAATTGTGTTTTCATGATATTTTTATTTTGTGTTAGAATAATACGTCTGGTACCTGCTATTTGGTGATATCACTGAACCTCTATTTTTTATTCTAAAAATTAGAAACTGTTTTTGAATTTGAATACATAGAAAGATTAAAATAATTATGTACCTTAGATCTTTGTTCTTACTTAGCCATCAATAAATATTAATTTTCACTTCCTTTTTTATAAATGAGTATCAACATACTAATAAAGAATAATTATGAGCAAGTTTCTTTTGGGGGGGGGCAAGTTTCTAACCAAAGAATGCAGTATCTTCTTTCTAGACTGCAACATAAAAAAGTCTGGAATTACACAACCCATGATCTAATAATTCCTATAAAATAGCTCATGCTTTTAAAAATTTTATTATGAAAAATCTCAAACATGTAATAATAGTATATAAAGTCCTATAAAAAGCTTCATGATACAATCTGTCAGCTTCAACTGTAATCAAACTACAGTGATACATTTTTTCATCTATATGCACCCATTCCCTTCATGCTAAAATTATTTTGAAACAAATTCCAAATATTATGAAATCTTACCAAAAATATTTTAGCATTTCAGGGGCACCTGGGTGGCTCAGTCAGTTAAGCATCCAATTCTTGATTTCAGCTCAGGTTATGATCTTAGGCTCGTGAGATAGAACCCTGTGTCAGGCTCTCTCTCTCCCTGTCCCTCTGCCCCTTCCCCAACCCCACTCTCTCTCTTAAAAAAAAAAAAAATAGCATTTCTGTATAAAACATAAATATTTATGTTAAAAACATTAGTACAATTTAATTATCTTGCTAAAAAGTATTCCTTAGTATCATTTAGTTTTAAATTAGTTTATTTAAATCTGTTTTCAGATGTTCCATGTGTTGTAAATGATATATCTCTTCAGTACCTTTTTCTAATTGTTAGAAAAATTTATTCAGCTCTGAATTATGGGCAATAAAATAAATCCATTTTAATTAGGGAGTTTTGATGAATTTTGACAAATATATTCACTAATATAATCCCAACCTAATCAACATATAGATATATTCCCCAAAATGTCGATGTTCTAAAAATATGTATAAGAACAGGTTAAATGATAGCATTATTTGTGTTACTTTAACCTTACTGATTTTCTATTTATTTGATCCATAAATTACTTGATCTATAAAATTATGGTTTTCAGTATAGTTCATATATTGCGTTTTGTTGATATACATCTTAAGTCTCTTTATTCTATAGATACCACTTTTTAAATATTGAAGAAATTGGGATTTTTGTTCTGTAGAACTTCCTAAGGTCTGGATTATTCTTATGTTAATGTAATAATTTAATTCATCATGTTTCTTTATAGCTCATATTTCCTGAAAATATCTAGATTTGGGCTCATCTGAAAGTATCTTAGGCAGTGAGCAGAAATGACATTATATAAAACATTTTAACACACATGCAAGAAGGAAAATATGAAAAATATTGATGAGGTTCATATATGACGATATATGTTATTACTTGAAATTTGACTATGATACATTAAAGATGATAAGGTAAATCTTCAAGTAACCAGTATGAATAATATACATACCTATTAGGTGAAATTCACTTTGTGTGAGACTAATTTAGTATATAGGTGAAATACATTTCCAAACTGAAATTCTCTGGTTTTTAATTGGGATGTTAAGGATGGGGTTATTTATATATCTACCATCTTAATATCTGTTTGAATTTTCTATCTGTTCTTACTTCCCTTTTTAATATTATCCAACTTATTTTGTATTAACTAAGCATCTTTTATGGCTCCATTTTATTTATTTGTGAGTTAGGGAGCCATATAACATGGTATCACCATTTTCATTAAACCCTGTATATATATACCTTATATGTCATTCAACATTGCATATAGCATATATGTTGGAATAAATCAAACAGAAGATATGTAAGATCCCACCATAAACACTCCATACCATTATTGAGAAGGAAATTGAACAATACCTGAATTAACTAACATATGTTACATATTAGAACACCAGTGTTGTAAAGATGTGAATTACCATTAATATAATCTATATATTAAATAATTCTATAATTATCATCTTCTCTTTGACTTTTTAAAATTGAAATGTGGGGCGCCTGGGTGGCTCGGTTGGTTAAGCGACTGCCTTCGGCTCAGGTCATGATCCTGGAGTCCCTGGATCGAGTCCCGCATCGGGCTCCCTGCTCGGCAGGGAGTCTGCTTCTCCCTCTGACCCTCCCCCCTCTCATGTGCTCTCTCTCATTCTCTCTCTCTCAAATAAATAAATAAAATCTTTAAAAAAAATAATAAAATTGAAATGTGGTGCTATTAATAATTATGCTAGGATAATAGAGTACATTTTGAGCATCCCAGGCAAGCCAGGTTATATGGTTACCTCCTACCTAAATTCAATCAATTTCCATTCAGCATCACAGTATGGTGTTTTGTAGAAAATAACATAATAATCCAAAAATTTCTATGGAAATCTAATAGCCAACATTAACTAACACAATCTTGAAGAACAAAATTAGAGGACCTGCATAGAGGATAAAGATTTATTATAAAATAAACTACAACAATTACAATAATGTAGTCTGAACAGAAATATTAAGGAAGAGGTCAATGGAAGAATAGAGTCTAGAAACATGATCACCTATGTATGTACACCAGGTATATGACAAAGCTGAAAATGCAGCAATGTGGGAAATGTCACTCTTTCAATAAATTGTCATAGGTAACTCTGCATGTATATAAGGCTTGTAATTTTGGCTCCTGTTTCACAACAACTGAATTGTGAAACTAATTTTGAAAGATAAAACAATAAAAAATATAATGGATAACACAGACATGTATCTTCATGACCATGTGACGGGAAGTACTTTTTAAGCAGTAAACATAAAACACTCATTAAAAAATTTACATTACATTGGGGATACATTAAAATCATAAGTTTGTGTTTATCAAAATCAAAATTTCAGGAAGTAGCAAATTCAACCACAGAGTAGAAAAATATATCTGGTAAATACAGAATAAATCCATAAACAGAATAAATAAATAAATAAATAAATAAATAGTGTTGTCAACTAACAGGTCAACACACACAAAAAAAACAGTAAGCATCTTAGTTCACAGAAGACCTCAAATGGACCATGCGCATATGAAAAGATACTCAACATAGCTTATCAGTCATCAGGGAAATGCAAATTAGAACCATAATGAGATACCACTCCACATCCACTGGAAGACTAAAATTAAACAAACAAAAAACAAAACAAAACAAAAACCCAGTCTGAAAATAGCCAAATATTTTAAGGAAAAGAAGCAAATAAAACTTTCTTTTTGCAGTATAAATTGTTAAAAGCACTTCAGAAAGCTATTGTGCTTATCAACTACACTAGACATGAACATACCTCTGACAGCAATTCCACTTCCGTGGGAACCTCCATATAGATAGATAGATAGATAGATAGATAGATAGATATAGATATAGATATATACATAGATACATACAGATATATATGCATATTTTCATATAAATTGTTCATATATGTAACAAAATATATGATTATACATATGATTATATGTTGCATACTTATTTTACATATGTATGATATATAAAGATAATCACAGGCACATTATTTTAATATCCATAAGATAAAAATAATCTAAAATTATTCAACCACAAATGGGATAATTTTTTGTATATTCATAAAGTAGAATATTATACAGCAATATTCACCTAATACACTTAACACACACTTCTTTATACATAACTTGAATAAATCCAATAAACATTTTGAAGAGCATATTGTCAGACACGAGAAAGCATATTCTCTACAGTTTCATTTAAAGTGTAAAAATAAGCTAAATTACTATAGAGCAATGGGAATCAGAGTAATGGATAAATTTAGGATAGTGACAATTAAGAAGAAACCAGTGAAAGCTTCTGAATGCTGCTAGTATTTTATTTATATGTTGAGGGCATGGCTTTATGGGAGTATTCACTTCATGACAATTTGCTAAACATCTTTTCTATATTGTACATCAGTAAAATATAATGTTTTATTTAAGTAAAAAGTAAATAAAACACAGCTTATACCCCAAAGCAATTTATACCCTCAAAAGGCTATGTAGAAATAAATAATGGTAATAAACAAAGCTAATATTTAATGTTTAGCAACTTGTAGAGAATTTTTAAGTTTTTATTTAAATTCGATTTAATTAACATTTACTGTATTATTAGTTTGAGGTAGAATTTATTTATTCAGTGGTTGCATACAACACCTAGTGCTCATTACTTTAAGTGCCCTCCTTAACGTCCATCACCCATTTACCCATTCCCCACCCACCTCCCCTCCAGCAACCCTGTTTGTTTCCTACAGTTAAGAGTCTCTTATGGTTTCCCTCCTTCTTTGTTTTTGTCTTATTTTATTTTTCTTTCCCTTCCCTTAAGTTCATATGTTTTGTTTCTTAAATTCCACGTATGAGTGAAATCATATAACTGTCTTTCTCTGATTGACTTATTTCGCTTAGCATAATATGCTCTAGTTCCATCCACATAGTTGCAAATGGCAAGAGTTCATTCTTTTTGATGGCTGAGTAATATTCCAGTGAATATATACATCACGTCTTTTTTTTAAGAATTTATTTGAAAGAGAGAGGGAGAGGGAGAGAGACAGAGAGAGCATGAGTAGGGGGAGGGGCAGAGGGCAATGAAGGGGGAGAAGCAGACTCCCTGCTGAGCAGGGAAACCAACATGGGGATTGATCCCAGTACGGCAGGACCACGACCTAAGTCAAAGGCAGAGGCTTAACCAGCTGAGCTACCCAGGTGCCCATATACATATCTTCTTTATCCATTCATCTGTCGATGGATATTTGGGCTGTATCCATATTTTGGCTATTGTGGACATATGCCCCTTTGAATCACTATGTATCCTTTGGATAAGTACCTAGTAGTGCAATTGCTGGGTCATAAGGTAGTTCTATTTTTAACTTTTTGAGGAACCTCCACACTGTTTTCCAGAGTGGCTGCATTCCAGTTTTCTTTCCACCAACAGTGTAAGAGGCTCCCCTTTCTCTGCATCCTCACCAACATCTGTTGTTTCCTGACTTGTTAATTTTAGCCATTCTGACCTGTGTGAGGTGGTATCTCATTGTCATTTTGATTTGTATTACCCTGATACTGAGTGATATTGAGCATTTTTTTCATGTGTCTATTGGTCATTTGTATATCTTCTTTGGAGAAACGTCTGTTCATGTCTTCTGCCCATTTCTTGACTGGATCATTTGTTTTTTGGATGTTGACTTTGATAAGTTCTTTTTGGATTTTGGATACTAGCCTTTTATCTGATAAGACATTTGCAAATATCTTCTCTTCTTCTGTAGGTTGCCTTTTAGTTTTGTTGACTGTTTCCTTTGCTGTGCAAAAGCTTTTTATCCTGATGAAGTCCCAATAGTTCATTTTGCTTTTGTTTCCCTTGCCTTTGGAGACATGTCTAGCAAGAAGTTGCTGTGGCCTAGGTCAAAGAGGTTGTTGCCTATGTTCCCTTCTAGGATTTTGATGGATTCCTGTCTCATATTTAGGTCGTTCAAC
Source organism: Halichoerus grypus (assembly GCF_964656455.1). Classification (NCBI taxonomy): domain Eukaryota; kingdom Metazoa; phylum Chordata; class Mammalia; order Carnivora; family Phocidae; genus Halichoerus; species Halichoerus grypus. The sequence goes on from NC_135716.1 coordinate 50,895,153, forward strand.
CATTTTGAGTTTTTGTGTGTGAAAGTGGTTCAGTTTTATTCTTCTGCATGTGGGTGTCCAGTTTTCCCAACACCATTCCTTGAAGAGACTGTCTTTTTTCCATTGGATCTTCTTTCCTGCTTTGTCAAAGATTCGTTGACCATAGAGTTGAGGGTCCCTTTCTGGGTTCTCTCTTCTGTTCCATTGATCTATGTGTCTGTTTTTCTGCCAGTACCATACTGTCTTGATGATTACAGCTTTGTAATAGAGCTTGAAGTCCAGAATTGTGATGCCTCCAGCTTTGGTTCTCTTTTTCAACTTTCCTTTGGCTATTTGGTGTCTTCTCTGTTCCATACAAATTTTAGGATTATTTGTTCCAGCTCTGTGAAAAATATTGATGGTATTTTGATAGGGATTGCATTGAATGTGTAGATTGCTCTGGGAATCATAGACATTTTAACAATATTTGTTCTTCCAATCCATGAGCATGAAATTTTTTTTTTTCATTTCTTTGTGTCTTCCTCAGTTTCTTTCATAAGTGTTCTATAGTTTTCAGAATACAGATCCTTTACCTCTTTGGCTAGGTTTATTCCTCGGTATCTTATGGGTTTTGGTGCAATGGTAAGTGGGATGGATTCCCTGATTTCTCTTTTTTCTGCCTCCCTACTGTTACTGTATAGAAATGAAACTGATTTCTGTGCATTGATTTTATATCCTGCCACTTTGCTGAATTCCTGTATGAATTCTAGCAATTTTGGGGTGGAATCTTTTGGGTTTCATACATAGAGTGTCATGTCATCGACAAAGAGTGAGAGTTTGACTTCTTCTTTGCCTATTTGGATGCCTTTTATTTCTTTTTGTTGTCTGATTGCTGAGGCTAGGCCTTCCAGTACTACGTTGAACAACAGTGGCGAGAGTGGACATCCCTGTCGTATTCCCAAACTTACGGGAAAAGCTCTCAGTTTTTCCCCATTGAGAATGATATTTGCTGTGGGCTTTTCGTATATGGCTTTTATGATATTGAGGTATGTTCCCTCGATCCCTACAGTGTGGAGAGTTTTAATCATGAAAGGATGCTGTACTTTCTCAAATGCTTTTTCTGCAACTATTGAGAGGATCATATGATTTTTGTCCTTTCTTTTATTAATGTGGTGTATCACGTTGATTGATTTGTGGATGTTGAATTACCCTTGTAGCCCAGGCATAAATCCCACTTGGTCGTGGTGAACAATCCTTTTAATGTACTGTTGGATCTTATTAGCTAGAATCGTGGTGAGAATTTTTGCATCCATGTTTATCAAGGGTCTATCTGTAATTCTCCTTTTTGGTGGGGTCTTTGTCTGGTTTTGGGATCAAGGTAATGTTTGCCTCAGAGAATGAATTTGGAAGTTTTCCTTCCATTTTTATTTTTGAAACAGTTTCAGAAGTATAGGTATTAATTCTTCTTTAAATGTTTGATAGAATGCCACTGGGAGGCCATCCGTCCCTGGACTCTTGTTTGTTGGGAGATTTTTGATTCTTGATTCAATTTCTTAGCTGGTTATGGGTCTGTTCAGGTTTCCTTTTTCTTTCTGTTTCAGTTTTGGCAGTGTATATGTTTCTAGGAATTCATCCATTTCTTCCAGATTGCCTAATTTGTTGGCATATAATTGCTCATAATATTCTCTTAGAATTGTTTGTATTTCTTCAGTGTTGGTTGGGATCTGTCCTCTTTCATTCATGATTTTATTTATTTGGGTCCTTTTTATTTTCTTTTTGATAAGTCTGATTGTTAATTCTTTCAAAGAACCAGTTCCTAGGTTCATTGTTCTACTGTTTTGTTTTGTTTTTTTATTTCTGTATCATTGATTTCTGTTCTAATCTTTATTATTTCTCTTCCCCTGCTGGATTTAGGCTTTATTTGCTATTCTTTTCCCAGCTCCTTTAGGTGTTTTTATTTCTTGAGAAAGGCCTGTATTGCTATATACCTCCCTCTTAGGACCACCTTTGCTGCATCCCAATGGTCTGGTTTGCATTTTAATTTGTTTCCATGTTTTTTTTTTTAATTCTTTAATTTTCTGGTTGACCCATTCATTCTTTAGAAGGATGCTGTTTAACCTCCATATATTTCTATTTCTTCCCAAATTTTTATTGTGATTGAGTTCAGGTTTTAAAGCATTTTGATCTAAAAATATGCATGTTAAAATCACAATCTTCTTTTTTTATTTAAAAAAAGATTTTATTTATTTATTTGCCAGAGAGAGAGAGAGGGAGAGTACAAGCAGGGGGAGTGGCAGGCAGAGGGAGAAGCAGGCTCCTTGCTAAGCAAGGAGCCCAATGTGGGACTCCATCCCAGGACCCTGAGATCATGACCTGAGCCGAAAGCAGACACTTAACCATCTGAGCCACCCAGGTGTCCCACCACGGTCTTCTTTGTAATGGTTGAGACATGATTTGTGACCCAGTATGTGATCTATTCTGGAGAATGTTCCATGTGCACTTGAGAAGAATGTGCTTTAGGATGGAATGTTCTGAATATATCTGTGAACTCCATCTGGTCCAGTGTGTCCTTCAACACCCTTGTTTCCTTGATCTTCTGAGTAGATGATCTGTTCATTGCTGTGAGTGGGGTGTTAAATTGTATTATTGTATTATTATCAATGTGTTTCTTTAATTTTGTTATTATTTGGTTTATATAATTGGCTGCTTTCAAGTTAGGACATAAATATTACAATTGCTAGATCTTCTTATTGGATAGACCTTTTTATTATGATGTAGTTCCCTCCTCACCTCTTATTACAGTGTTTGGTTTAAAATCTAGTTTGTTTGACATAAGGATTGCTAGTCCAGATTTCTTTTGATATCCATTAGCTTGATAAATTTTTCTCCACGCCCCACTTTCCATCTGGAGGTATCTTTGGATCTAAAATGAGTCTCTTGTAGACAGCATATTGATGGGTCTTGTTTTTTATCGAATTTGATACCATATGCCTTTTGATTGGAGCAGTTAGTCCACTTACATTCAGAGTAATTTTTGAAAGATATGAAGTTAGTGCCACTGTATTACCTGTAAAGTCACTGTTTCTATAGATTGTCTCTGTTCCTTTCTGGTCTTTGTTACTTTGGGGCACTCTCTTTGCTCAAAGGATCCCTTTTAATATTTCTTGCAGGGCTAGTTTAGTGTTCACAAATTCCTTTAGTTTTTGTTTGTCCCAGAAACGCTTTATCTCTCCTTCTATTCTGAATGATGGCCTTGCTGGATAAAGTAGTCTTGGCTGCATATTTTTCCCATTTATTACATTGAATATACCATGCCAGTCTTTTCTGGACTGCCAGAACTCTGTGGACAGATCTGCTGCCAGCTTTATGGTTATACCTTTGTAGGTTAAGGACCTCTTGTCCCGAGCTGCTTTTAGGATTTTCTCTTTATCTCTGAAATTTGCAAGCTTCAGTATTATATGTTGAGGTATTGACCTATTTTTTATTGATTTAGAGGGGGGTTCTCTGTGCCTCCTGGACTTCAATGCCTGTTTCCTTCCTCAGATTAGGGAAGTTCTCAACTATAATTTGTTCAAATAAACCTTCTGCCACCCTCCCCCCTTCATCTTCTGGGACCCCTATTATCTGGATACTATTTTGCTTTATGGAATCACTGAGTTCTCAAAGTCTCCCTTTGTGATCCAGTAGTTGTTTTTGTCTCTTTTTCTCAGCTTCCTTATTTTCCATTACTTTGTCTTCTCTATTACTAACTCTCTCTTCTGCCTCATTTATCCTCACTGTTAGAGTCTCCATTTGTGACAGCCTCTCAGTAACAGCATTTTTAATTTTGGCCTGATTAGATTTTGTTCTTTTATTTCTAAAGTAAGGTATTCTCTAGTGTCTTTTATGCTTTTTTCAAGCCCAGATAGTATCTTCTTAATCATTGTTTTAAATTCCAGTTCAGACATCTTATTTATGTATGTATTGATTAAATCCCTGGCAGTGAATACTACCTCTTGTTCTCTCTTTTGGGGTGAATTTTTTCACCTTGTCACTATGTCCAGAAAAGAATAGAAGAAAGAGAGGGAAAAGAAAACAGTAACAACAACAACAACAGAAAGAGAGACACAACAAACCAGAAGAAAACAAAAATAAAACAAGAGAAAATTAAACAAGAAACAAAACAGAACAAAACAAAAACTAGATCCTGGGTGTATTTTATCTGCTTGTTAAAAGAAACTAGATCTCAAAATCCCAAAAAAGAAAGAAAGAAAAACTTATATATATGCAAAAATAAAATAAAATACAATGAAAAGAAACCAAAAATAAAAATATATATATATAACATATATATAAAATAAAAATTTTAAAAATTTAAGAAGAATTTAAAAAATAAGAAAAGAGCTGGAAAAAAAAAAAAAAACCTGAAAGATTAAAGAATAAAAAACCCAAAAAACAAAAAACCACAAATGCTATACACTGTTTTTCCCCAGACCTGAAGTTTTGCGGTTTTCTTTGATCAGTAAACTTGGTGCTAGCCAGTTGTTCCTGCTGGTCTTCTCAGGGAGGGGTCTGTTGCACTGCTTCTCAGGTGTCATTACCCTGGTAGAAATGTGCCTCCCTTGCCAGGGGGCTGGGCTCAGTCTAAGGGGCTCCAGATTCCACTATGTGTTGCTGTTTTGCTCCCTGAAGGCTTTCAGCACCAATGGGGAGGATGAAATTGGTGGCGTCCTGCTCTAGCCCCATAGTTGAAAATTCACACCCCCCACACTTCAGTGAGCCCTCACAGAAAAGCAGTCAATCACTTTTGCCTTCCTGCTTTCTGACCGAACTCTATGTTCACCCAGCCTGTGACTGAGAATTTTTATCTCAGGCAGATAACTGAGTTTCAAGTCTCCAAATTTTATGGACTCCTGCAGCATGAACCCATGCTGTTCCTCCCTGGGGAAGGAGGGTGGTCTTGCCAGGCGTCTGCCTTTTGCTTGGCCCCTACCAGGGGAGCAGTCACAAGACTGTGCAGCGGATTGCAGTTTATGGCAAAACTGAGCAAAAAGCTGGGACCTTAGACTTGCTGTTTTCAGCCGGCTTCCCCACTCCAATGCCTGCGAACTCTGCTGTACTCAGGCACCCCTGTTCTTCTTTTGACCCCCAAGATCCTGAGACCACACCACCTGAGCACCCTGCTTCACCACCTGAGCACCTTAAAGACAAGGATGTCCCTCACTGTAGCAGACTTCTAAAAGTTCCATTTTTGTGTTCTGCTGCTTACACTTTGTGGTAGCCTCCTTAAGCCAGCTCCATCCCCACTGTCCTATCCTCCAATATATTGCTCCAGATTCAATCTCTGCACGTCCTACCTTCCAAAAAATGGTTACTTTCTATTTGTAGAATTAAAACATTTCTTTTCTCAGCTCTCTGGATTGATTTTGTAGGTGTTCAAAATGATCTGATAACTATCTCGCTGAATTCAAGGGACCAGACAAACTTACGGCTCCTTATTCCTCTGCCATCTTGTGTATGAGGACTTTTCTAAGCACTTTTCATATATGATCTTATTTAATCTTCATCAATGTGTACATTTTATATTGAAAGCAATGGGGCCAGAGTGATTTAGTAACCTATATAAAGTCTCATACAGTTAATAACTGGTATGACTATGAACCTGACTCCTATTCTTTGTAAGGTTCTTCCTTTATAATTCATGATCCTCTCAAATATATCTCATACTGTACCCAAAATGAACATTCATAGCAGGATATGTTCTATTAAAGAGACTAAGTCATTTTATATCTTCTTCAGAATAAAAATAGTAAATACATTAAAAGGAGCCCTCTGTACCTCTAATGAACTTTCTTCCACCTCCTAGACATTATTGGTGAGTAGAATGGGAATGGAAGAAGTAAACTAATATTAGTGTTGTAGGATTATATGAAGAAAGGTTTCTCCCCTGCCCTGTTTTTCTTGTGTGTTCCATAAATCATCTTCCACATTCAGGATTAGCAAATGTATTCTCTGTTTTTGTTTCTTATTTAAATTTTTTTTTCTGTTTTCATCAATGTCACAATCATCTCATCCTATCCTTTCCCTCCACAAATGCATTATTTGCTCTCATACTTCATTTCCTTTTAACTGAGAAAATTAAACTATATCACTGTATTAAAATATGTTTTGCATGTATAGATTCATAAATTTTCATCATTAACTGGGAGTAGGCTTAATACTCTACATTTTAAATATTTTATAATACTACTAAGTCTGACTTGCTGGTCATAAATCAACAATTGGGTCACACGTAATTTATTAAATGACTCTAGGTTATTATGATGTATTCTTGGGATGACTCTCTGTGCTTTTGCAAATCACCCCACTTGAAACAGTAATAATTAAACATTTGATTTTTTGAAACTTCAGATTCTCCCACTGTTACTGATTTGCATTATGTGTCAAAAGACCTCCTGACTCAAAACAGTCAAAGAATATGTTAAATAATGAAAGAGGTGCCACAGTGATTTTTCTTCTTCTTCCCTCTAAGTTGTCATATTCCACTTTTCTTTAATCCTTCTGTGCCCCTTGAAGTACTGAATGCTTCATTCTGCTTCAGAAGAAAGCACACTAAAATATACCTCTGCAAAGATTAGTCACAAACCCCCCAAAGACACTATAGGCTAACATGCTATAATTCATTGTCAATTCCCTTTCTCCTCCCACTCAGAGTCTCTTACTTTTTTTTTCCAGACCACAATTGACAAAAGAATTTCACCCATACCAAGATCTATCTGCACACAATGTATAGATTTTATGCTTTCTTTTTTTTTTTAAAGATTTTTTATTTATTTATCTGACAGAGAGAGACACAGTGAGAGAGGGAACACAAGCAGGGGGAGTGGGAGAGGGAGAAGCAGGCCTCCCGCTGAGCAGGAAGCCCAATGCGGGGCTCGATCCCAGGACCCTGGGATCATGACCTGAGCTGAAGGCAGACGCTTAACGACTGAGGTGCCCTAGATTTTATGCTTTCTTGATACTTCCCTAAATGAACAAATTTTCCTATCAGGAGTGTGCAAATGAATGAACATGTATCCTCTGCTTCTTCTATCACTAATTATAGTTTAAGACATTCTTACTTAAAAATTCATTAAAAATATATCATTCAATGGGATAAAACATTGTATTTTACACATAAGACGTGTTCTGTCAATGAACTTTGGCGCCAGTAAAATGAAAACATAGACCTAATTTGATGAATACATCAAATTCATTTTTTTGCCTATGGAAAGCTCCATTTTGAGGGAAAGAAGGGAAAAAAATTATAGGAAAACCAAAAATGAGCTTGTCAATTTTAAGATCACATAAAAAATGAGGTCTACAATCTCAATTAATTAGGCAACTCAGCTGGTACAGATAAAAGGAGCCCATCCAAGAGACCCATCAGTTTGTGCAGTTGAATGGATGTGCAGAGTGATCCAGACTGGCTATTTGCATAGCCAGTTGTGAACCATACTAAATGATTGCATCCATCCACGGATGTTTTCATGATAAATGAGGACAGATTCCAACAAACTGCAAAAGCTGAATGAAAAAATATAAATTGCAAGTTATATAAAATTAAAGGTGATAAATTTCTAAATAAAAATTCTAAGGGTTTTCACCTAACCCAACGTTGATTAAGGTCTCAAGTGGTTAAGCCAAGCTTCCTTTAATTCTTGTTATTTAAAAATAGTTTGAGGAGAAGGAGCAAGATGGCAGTGGAGTAGGAGACCTAAATTTCGTCCGGTCCCAGGAATTCAGCTAGATAGTTATCAAACCGTTCTGAACACCTACGAACTCAACAGGAGATCAAAGAAAAGAATAGCAGCAACTCTCTGGACAGAAAAGTGACCACTTTCTGGAAGGTAGGACATGCGGAGAAGTGAATCCGAGGTGATATTTGGGAAGATAGACGGCAGGGGGAGGGAGCCTCCATCAGCCGATACCAGCAAGTGATAGAGCAGCGGAGCACAAAATCGGAACTTTTAGAAGTCTGCTCCGCTGAGGGACATCACTCCAGTGGCTAAGCGGGGGTTGGAACCCTTGCTGGGACAGTGTGGTCTCAGGACCCTCAGCGTCACAGAAAGACTTGGGGTGCCTGAGTGCGGAGACGTGAATCTGAGGCAATATTCAGGAAAACAGATGGCAGGGGGAGGGAGCCTCCATCAGCCAATACCAGCAAGTGATAGAGCAGCAGAGCACAAAATCGGAACTTTTAGAAGTCTGCTCCACTGAGGGATGTAACTCCAGTGGCTAAGCGGGGGATGGAACCCTCACAGGACAGTGTGGTCTCAGGACCCTCGGGATCACAGAAAGACTGGGGGTCCCTGAGTGTGGCAGAGCTCCCAGGTATCAGAGCAGGGAAGCCAGCTGCAGAGATGGAGCCAAGGCCCGGGTTCGCAGCCTGGAGTTGCCATAAACCGTGATCTGTGGCACAGTTGGGCCACTGCTCCTCCAGCAGGGACCCAACAAGTGGCAGACCTGGGGAGACTCCCCTTCCTCCCCCAGGAGGAGCAGCACGGGAGTGCACTGCAGGAATCTGCTGGGTTTGGAGACTCCACACGGGGTCGGGTGCCAGAGATAGAAATGCTTGGTCACAGGCCGGGTGAGCACGGAGTGCGGCCGGAGACCGGGGAGACAGGAGTGACTGACTGCTTTTCTCTGGGGCGCACTGAGGAGCGGGGCCGCGAGTTCTCGGCTCCTCTGGGCAGAGATTGGGAGACCGCCATTTGTACTCTCGTCCTCCAAAGCTGTATGGAAAGCTTGCAGGGAACAAAAGCTACGGAGAGCAAACCCGAGCAGATTAATTAGCCCGAACCGGGCAAGGGCAGGGCAATTCCGCCTCCCGCAAGACATTTGGGAACCACGGCAACAGGCCCCTCCCCCAGATCAGCGAGAACAGCCAGCTAAGACCAAGTTTGCCGATCAATGAGAACAGCAGAACTCCAGCAATAGGGGAATACAGCACATAGAATTCATGGCTTTTTCTCCCCTGATTCTTGAGTCTTTCAAAGTTAGTTTTTTTAATTTTTTTTCTTTTTCTTTTTCTTTTTTTTAATTTTTCTTTTTCCCTTTTTCAAACAACATCTTATCAATCCTTTTTTTAAAAATCTTTTTTATTTTTCACTGTTAGAGTCATATTCTATCCCTTCATTGTACTTAACCTTATTTTTGGTATATGTATTAGTTGTTCTCTCTTTAAAATTTTGGGATACAGTTTCTTCTAACAGACCAAAATATACCCTAAATCTCTAGTTCATGGCTTTGTTCTAGTCTCCTGCCTGATCACATTCTCTCCCCCTCCACTTTTTTTTAATTTCTCTTCTTTCTTTTTTCAACCAACTTCTTATCAATTCCTTTTATAAAATCTTTTATAATTTTCATCTTTACAGTCATATTCTATCCCTTCGTCATATTTACCCTTATTTTTATACATATATAAACTTTTCTTTCTTTAAAATTTTGGGAGGCAGTTTCTTCCAACAGAGCAAAATACACCCAAAATCTAGTGTGTGGCACTTATCTATTCACCAGCCTGATCATATTTGATCATATCCTTTTTTTCTTTTTTCTTTCTTTCCCTTTCTTTTCCCCTGGTTTCAGGTCTCTTCTGATTTGTTTAGTGTATATTTTTCTGGGGTCATTGTTACCCTCTTAGCATTTTGTTCTCTCATTCATCTAGTCTCTGGACAAAATGACAAGACGGAAAAAATCACCTCAAAAAAAAAGAACAAGAGGCAGTACTGACTGCCAGGGACCTAATCAATAGAGACATTAGTAAGATGTCAGAACTAGAGTTCAGAATGATGATTATAAAGATACTAGCTGGGCTTGAAAAAAGCATGGAAGATACTAGAGAAACCCTTTCTGGAGAAATAAAAGAACTAAAATCTAACCAAGTCAAAATCAAAAAGGCTATTAATGAGGTGCAATCAAAAATGGAGGCTCTAACTGCTAGGATAAATGAGGCAGAAGAGAGAATTAGTGATAGAGAAGACCAAATGATGGACAATAAAGAAGCTGAGAAAAAGAGAGATAAACAACTACTGGATAATGAGGACAGAATTTGAGAGATAAGTGATACCATAAGACGAAACAATATTAGAATAATTGGGATCACAGAAGAAGAAGAAAGAACTAGAGGGGCAGAAGGTATATTGGAGCAAATTATAGCAGAGAACTTCCCTAATTTGGGGAAGGAAACAGGCATCAAAATCCAGGAAGCACAGAGAACCCCCCTCAAAATCAATAAAAATAGGTCAACACCCTAACATCTAATAGTAAAACTCACAAGTCTCAGAGACAAAGAGAAAATCCTGAAAGCAGCTCAGGACAAGAGGTCTATAACCTACAATGGTAGAAACATTAGATTGGCAACAGACCTATCCACAGAGACCTGGCAGGCCAGAAAGGACTGGCATGATATATTCAGAGCACTAAACGAGAAAAATATGCAGCCAAGAATACTATATCCAGCTAGGCTGTCATTGAAAATAGGAGAGATAAAAAGCTTCCAGGACAAACAAAAACTAAAAGAATTTGCAAACACGAAACCAGCCCTACAAGAAATATTGAAAGGGGTCCTCTAAGCAAAGAGAGAGCCTAAAAGACCAGAAAGGAACACAGACAATATACAGTAACAGTCACCTTACAGGCAATACAATGGCAGTAAATTCATATCTTTCAATAGTTACCCTGAATGTAAATGGCTAAATGCTCCAGTCAAAAGACATAGTGTATCAGATTGGATAAAAAAATAAGACCCATTGATATGCTCTCTACAAGAGACTCATTTTAGATGCAAAGACACCTCCAGATTGATAGTGGGGGGGTGGAAAACCATTTACCATGCTAATGGACATCAAAAGAAAGCTGGGGTGGCAATCGTTATATCAGAGAATGGATCAACCAGGAAATTAAAGAAGAATAAAAAAATTCATGGAAACCAATGAAAATGAAAACACAACTGTTCAAAATCTTTGGGATGCAGCAAAGGCGGTCCTAAGAAGAAAGTATATAGCAATACAAGCCTTTCTCAAGAAGCAAGAAAGGTCTCAAATACACAACCTAACCCTACACCTAAAGGAGCTGGAGAAAGAACAGCCAATAAAGCCTAAACCCAGCAGGAGAAGAGAAATAATAAAGATCAGAGCAGAAATCAATGAAATAGAAACCAAAAGAACAGTAGAACAGATCAACGAAAGTAGGAGCTGGTTCTTTGAAAGAATTAACAAGATTGATAAACCCCTGGCCAGACTTATCAAAAAGAAAAGAGAAAGGACCCAAATAAATAAAATCATGAATGAAAGAGGAGCGATCACAACCAACAACAAAGAAATACAAAGAATTGTAGGCACATAATATGAGCAACTATATGCCAGCAAATTAGATAATTGGGAAGAAATGGGTGTATTCCTAGAGATGTATAAACTATCAAAACTGAACCAGGAAGAAACAGAAAACCTGAACAGACCTATAACCACTAAGGAAATTGAAGCAGTAATCAAAAATCTCCCAACAAACAAGAGCCCAGGGCCAGATGGCTTCCCAGGGGAATTCTACCAAACATTTCTTTCTTTTTTTTTTTTTTTAAAGATTTTATTTATTTATTTGACAGAGAGAGACACAGCGAGAGAGGGAACACAAGCAGGGGGAGTGGGAGAGGGAGAAGCAGGCTCTCTGCTGAGCAGGGAGCCTGGTGTGGGGCTCGATCCCAGGACGCTGGGATCATGACCTGAGCTGAAGGCAGACGCTTAACGACTGAGCCACCCAGGCGCCCTCTACCAAACGTTTCAAGAACTAATACCTATTCTTCTGAAAATGTACCAAAAAATAGAAATGGAAGGAAAACTTCCAAACTCATTTTATGAGGCCAGCATTACCTGGATCCCAAAACCAGACAAAGACCCCATCAAAAAGGAGAAGTACAGACCAATATCCCTGATGAATATGGACGCAAAAATTCTCACCAAAATACAAGTCAATAGGATCCAACAGTACATTAAAAGGATTATTAACCACAACCAAATGGGAGCTATTCCTGGGCTGCAAGTTTGGTTCAACACCTGCAAATCAATCAGTGTCAGAGAATACATTAATAAAAGAAAGAACAAGAACCATATGATCCCCTCAATAGATGCAGAAAAAGCATTTGACAGAGTACAGCATCCTTTCTTGATTAAAACTCTTCAGAGTGTAGGGATAGAGGGTACATACCTCAATATCATAAAAGCCATCTATGAAAAACCCATAGCGAATATCATTCTCAATGGGGAAAAACTGAGAGCTTTCCCCCTAAGGTCAGGAACATGGCAGGGATGTCCACTATCACCACTGCTATTCAACAGAGTACTAGAAGTCCTAGCCACAGCAATCAGACAACAAAAAGAAATAAAAGGCATCCGAATAGGCAAAGAAGTCCAACTCTCACTCTTTGCAGATGATATGATACTTTATGTGGAAAACCCAAAAGACCCCACCCCAAAACTGCTAGAACTCATACAGGAATTCAGTCAAGTGGCAGGATATAAAATTAATGCACAGAAATCAGTGGCATTCCTATACACCAACAACAAGACAGAAGAAAGAGAAATTAAGGAGTCGATTCCATTTACAATTGCACCCAAAACCATGAGATACCTAGGAATAAATCTAACCAAAGAGGCAAAGAATCTGTACTCAGAAAACTATAAAATACTCATGAAAGAAATTGAGGAAGACGCAAAGAAATGGAAAAACATTCCATGCTCATGGATTGGAAGAACAAATATTGTGAAGATGTCAATGCTACCTAGAGCAATCTACACATTTAAAGCAATCCCTATTAAAATGCCATCAACTTTTTTCAAAGAAATGGAACAATAATCATAAAATTTTTATGGAACCAGAAAAGATCCCTAATAGCCAGAGGAAAGTTGAAAAAGAAAACGAACGCTGGTGGCATCACAATTCTGGACCTCAAGTTCTATTACACAGCTGTAATCATCAAGACAGTATGGTACTGGCACAAAAACAGACACATAGATCAATGGAACAGAATAAAGAGCCCAGAAATGGACCCTCAACTCTGTGGTCAACTAATCTTCGATGAAGCAGGAAAGAATATCCAATGGAAAAAAGACAGTCTTGGGCGCCTGGGTGGCTCAGTTGGTTAAGCGACTGCCTTCGGCTCAGGTCATGATCCTGGAGTCCCTGGATCGAGTCCCGCATTGGGCTCCCTGCTTGGCAGGGAGCCTGCTTCTCCCTCTGACCCCCCCTCCCCTTGTGTGCTCTCTCTCTCTCTCTCTCTCTCATTCTGTCTCAACTAAATAAATAAAATCTTAAAAAAAAAAAAAAAGACAGTCTCTTCGACAAATGGTGTTGGGAAAATTGGACAGCCACATGCAGAAGAATGAAACTGGACCATTTCCTTACACCACACACAAAAATAGACTCCAAATGGTTGAAAGACCTCAATGTGAGACAGGAGTCCACCAAAATCCTAAAGGAGAACACAGGCAGCAACCTCTTTGACCTCAGCCGCAGCAACTTCTTCCTAGAAACATCGCCAAGGCAAGGGAAGCAAGGGCAAAAGTGAACTATTGGGACTTCATCAGGTTAAAAAGCTTTTGCACAGCAAAAGAAACAGTCAACAAAACCAACAGACAACCGACAGAATGTATTTGCAAGATATTTGCAAATGACATATCAGATAAAGGGCTAGTATCCAAAATCTATAAAGAACTTATCAAACTCAATACCCAAAGAACAAATGATCCAATCAAGAAATGGGCAGAAGACATGAACAGACATTTTTCCAAAGAAGACATCCAAATGGCCAACAGACACATGAAAACATGCTCAACATCGCTCAGCATCAGGGAAATCTAAAACAAAACCTCAGTGAGGTATCACCTCACACCAGTCAGAATGGCTAAAATTAACAAGTCAGGAAATGACAGATATTGGCGAGGATGAAGAGAAAGGGGAACCCTCCTACACTGTTGGTGGGAATGCAAGCTGGTGCAGCCACTCTGGAAAACAGTATGGAGGTTCCTCAAAAAGCTGAAAATAGAGCTACCGCATGACCCAGCAATTGCACTACTGGGTATTTACCCCAAAGATACAAATGTAGGGATCCAAAGGGGTACGTGCACCCCAATGTTTATAGAAGCAATGTCCACAATAGCCAAACTATGGAAAGAGCCAAGATGTCCATCAACAGATGAATGGATAAAGAAGATGTGGTATATATATACACAATGGAATATTATGCAGCCATCAAAAAACCCCAAAATCTTGCCATTTGCAATGACATGGATGGAACTGGAGGGTATTATGCTAAGTGAAATAAGTCAAACAGAGAAAGACGTATCATATAATCCCTCTGATATGAGGAATTCTTAATCTCAGGAAACAAATTGAGGGTTGCTGGAGTGGTGGGGGGTGGGAGGGATGGGGTGGCTGGGTGATAGACATTGGGGAGGGTATGTGCTATAGTGAGCACTGTGAATTGTGGAAGACTGATGATTCACAGACCTGTACCTCTGGAACAAATAATACATTATATGTTTAAAAAAAGAGAGAGAGAGAAGATAGTAGGAAGGGAAAAATGAAGGGGGGGAAATCGGAGGGGGAGATGAACCATGAGAGAATGGACTCTGAGAAACAAACTGAGGGTTCTAGAGGGGAGGGGGTGGGGGGATGGGTTAGCCTGGTGATGGGTATTAAAGACGGCACGTATTGAATGGAGCACTGGGTGTTATACATAAACAATGAATTATGGAATACTACATGAAAGAAAGAAAGAAAGAAAGAAAAAGAAAGAAAGAAAGAAAGAAAGAAAGAAAGAAAGAAAGAAAGAAAGAAAGAAAGAAAGAAAGAAAGAAAGGAAGAGAAAGAAAGAAAGAGAGAGAAAAAGAAAGGAAGAAAGAAAAAGAGAGAGAGAAAGAAAGAAAGAAAGAAAGAAACAAACAAACAAACAAACAAACAAACAAAGAAGAAAGAAAGAAGGAAATAGTGTTGAAGGACAACTGCCTATAGGTCTCTCATGTTTTTGTCCCGCTCACCTCCCTTGCAGGTGTTGTGAGGAAGACGTTTGGTCCCTTTTATTTTAGACAATATTTTCAAAGATATTTTCTAGTGAGCAGCCTTGAAATAGAGAAATAGTGTCTCTTCCAAAAAAGATTTTCTTGCAGTCTTGTAGGGATTACTGTGTCTTTCCAGAGCAAAAGCAGGCATTACTGTCCAGAATCATACAGATAATGCATCCTTTAGAAGAAAAGGCAAATACACTGTCCATTTAAAAAGATTTGGGTTCTCTAAGATAGGAGTTCCTTTCCTGTAATGCAACTTACTATGTGTGCAATATCAACTGGCTTTCTTCACATAACTGTGGAAATTGGGCTTCAGGAAATAGAACAAAAATGCTGATACTCCGGCTACTGCTATTGTTCTGAGTAATAACCCATCCTTTAGCTCTAACTCCAGAGTCTTATGTTTTTTACTAGCATTCATGAAACTTCAACATGTTAGTTGACTCTGGCTAACTCATTCTGGCCCTGGAAACTTATTTGTGTCATGTTTTTGGCTTTAAAGAGTTTTTGTAGTATGACCATTTATTGCAAAAATCACACAATAATAAGCTTATAGTCAAGGTGTCTGATAGACTTTTCATTATCCCTACCATCCACAGCCAACTACATTCCAGAGTATTGGGATGGCTTCCCCCCCACACCAAATTTCTCAAAACGATTTCTGATTTTACCTCCCTCTTTTTCTCCTGGTCCTTAAACTTCAGTATGGTAGGTTAGTCATTGACATTCAGAGTGGATGTTCTCAAAATAGGATCATCCCTACTGACTAATTCCTGAATAATCATCAAAACAAAAGGGATGGGAGTTTACAAAGATTTATTTTACAAATTTGAGATTGTGCTCTGGCCATTTTGGGGCATGATAAATCTTTCTTATCCCTAATAATAATACCTTAGCTCAACTGGTTAATATACCCTCTGAGTGGCAGCCTAGCCAAAGAGAGACCTAAAGGACTCCAACTTAATTCTTGTTTAGCTACCTGGATTCCCTTGTTGGACTGGCATGGTCCTGGAACATAAAAGATAATAATTGCATATTTGACCACAATGTTATATCCCTCTATATTGGCCCACAATGGTATTTATAAGTTTTATAAAAATTCCCTTGTCCTTCTTCCACCTGACATTTCTAGACAAAATGTGTGGGTATATGTATGAAATGACTGGAAAAATTGCTACTGGAATAGAATACACTGATCTTTGGAGTCAAGGGAGAACACAAATTTCAAAACTTGATAAAGGAACACCTCAGATCCCAGTTACCAGGGAGAGAAGGACATTAATGATACTTATCATTCAGAACTGCAAATTGCCTTAGAGCATTACTCATGAAGGAAAATTACCTGGTGCATCTTTCCCAAATTGTTTCAACTGCTTTAAATTTAATTGACTTTTGCATTAGCCATCCCATGCCAGATTACTCTGGCCATGATTTGACTGCTTATTTCTTTAAACCTTTCTCATAACGTTTGAATCAGCAGCCGATGGTCCTGAAACTTACACCTCCCAAGCAAACACCTCACAACATTTGTAGATTTCTTCCCAAACCTTATTGCTTTTCCTCATGTTTACATGAGGTGAACCAATGCCACTTTGGAAGGTACAGAGAGTTCTCTATAAGAAGCAAGGATGTGTTTGTTTACCATGTCAGAAGCTTGCTCTAGCGTCTCCTTCATAGGAAAAAGTCAATGTTGTTGGCAGAATTCTAAGATGATCTCCAATGACAGATTCTCTTTTACAGTCCCCTTTCCTCTGAATGTAGGTGAACCCCATATATATGATATCACTGCTATGACTATGTTACATTTTAAGGCAAAAGGGAGTTTATGCTGGCCAGGCCTGACTTCATCAGATTAGTCCTTCAGAAGCAGAGATCTCAGGTAGAGAAGGCTTGCTCTATCTGCTATAATTATGTACCTGGATTAACTTAATTATGATTAAAAAGTCAGTCTGCTTTTGTAGCCATTCAAGAAAAATGCCACGATATCCCATTTGTTATGTTTATAAATAGAGATGTCCAGGGTGAAAAAATAATACATTAGGGGACTTCAGCTAAAAGTAAGTTCTCAGGTTTCTTTTCCCCTCTTTTTCTCTATTCTATTCTTATTATCATTTGTTATATTTTTAAATAATCTCACCTTGAAGTCCTCAGGGATATCAATGACAACAAGGCAAACTGTGAGACCTGGATTTTTTTTCCACTTTTGACTTTGCTTAAATGTCAGATTTGAAATCTTAGATTTTACTTTCTCTCAGATCTCAGAAGGTTTTTTTGGAATCATTTGAAGTTTTCTACTAGATGACTATTTGAAGTGAACTTTGAAAACTTGATTTTTATTCCAGAAACTTTTTTTCTCGTCATTGGCCTCCTGGAACTTCCACTTACCCACCAAACAGTTAAAAACTAAATATTTCTTAGATAACATGAAGGACTAAACACAAATTATTTACCACACGTGGCTGTTAAGGTAATGTGTTAAAGCAGTGTCTGAGAAGAAAGAATACTAAAGCTTTAGCACAGAGAAGTAAACGTTTTCATCCATATACAAATATTAACTTCAATTAAGTAGATGCAGTATTTGAAATGAAAAATTTTAAAGTCAAAAATAGCCCTTTTATGAATAATTTAGTTTTTGAGTACAAACAATTAGTTCACTAATGCATAAAAAGATACAAAGATTTCTAATAAAGTACAGCATTAACTTTAAGGAACCTCAGTTTTTATGTCATAACTTTTCACAGCAAAGGCTAAGTTTAAAAGTTTGCATTTATTACTCATTAGGAGACCACCTGAAACACACATTTTAACTTCTGATAATATATTTAACTTTTGATAATATTAACTAGATTACTTACACACTAAGTTCTGAATACTTTGACTGCTTTATTAACTAACTATTGCTGTGTAACAAACCACCTCAACCTTTGTGCCTTCAAGCAACAATAAATTTAAGTAGCCTATGATTCTGTTAATTGGCAATTTAAGGTGGGTTCGGATGGATGGTTCTTCTCGTATTAGATATCCTGGGTGGGTTTACTCACGTGTCTACAGTCACTTGGTGACTCATCTGGGAACTGGCACATTTAGGATGGCCTCATTAACATGTCTTGTTATTGGCTGGATGTCAACTGGGGTGAAAGGAATAACTGGGGAATGTGTCCCTCATTGTCTAATAGACTAGCCTGGACTTATGCTCATGATAGCTGGACAGATTTCGAAAGAAAGAAGTACACAAGGCTTCCTTAAGTAAAAGCTCAAAATGAGCACCCACTTACTTTTACCACACTGTATTGGCCAAAGCAAAGAGAGGTGAAGAGACAGCACTATCTAATGAGAGGGGTCTCAAAGTCACACCATAGGGGGTAAATAGCCATTTTCCAATCAATCTTTCACACATGCATTATTTTATTTAATTCTCCAATTAACTTTTGAGGTTGGTGTTATTATCTCCTTCTTACAACTGAGAAAACACAGGCCTGAAAGAGTTAGTAACTTGGATAAAGTCACACTGCCAGGGAGCGCACAGCCAGTCTCAGATATAACTATTTTATTCTTGAGTGTCCTGTCTTTGTCATACTGATTATTGTCTAAATAAGCACTCCTCTCCTGAGGTTGTGATTTCTTTCCTTGGTGTTTTTTGCTGTTAACTTTAATCATGGTGATATATCAGAAATCATTCTTCAATGAGCCAGGGAACACTGAATTTCGCTTGATTGTTGATAATGATACATCCTATAAATCTCACTGCTGGATATATGAATATCATTAAAGTCACACAGAAATGTCAGTATAAGAAAATTCACAACTTAGAATTAGAGACTCTGTTTCCTGTAAAAGACTAAACCACAGAGAAAGTAGCTGTAAAGCAGATGAGAGGATGTGAATAGTCACCATATACATCTCATGAGGAGTATATTAATTAGCAGCTATTTATTACAGCAAACCAGAAAAAATATAGGCATTAAGATGTAATTAGTGTTAAAAAAGAGCAGATAACAGATTTGGAAAGCTGATGGATTTGATAAATACTGTAATTAAAGTATAACAAAGTAAGTGCTACAGATGCTAAGGGCTGCACAACTGGAGGGTTCAAAACTCCTTTTTGATTTAATGAAGCAGATCATTATAAAACCCCTTTCCTATGTAAACTTAGTCCGTGTAGACTGAACGCAAACTCTCACACCATGTTTGAGAAAATGATTTTTTAAAAATATGGTACAGTTTATTCATACTTGAATAGACACACTTGGAACGTTTGCCAACCCTCATGACTTTTCTTCATTGAATGTGCTGTTTAAGTGACCAAATGAAGTCACAAACCAGACAAAAACTGACTGGATCTGGAGGGGGCATGTGCTGTGCTTATTTCTTTAACCAGTGATCAAAGAAATCCTTTATATTGACAGTGAGAACTCAGAGAAAAAATACTAATTAGTTGATGGCCGAAAATCCTAGGTCGGGACACACAGTTCACTGGTGTGTAAGAAGAGAGGCAGTTTGAAGAGATTATCAGTAGATGGAAATAGGGCTTTAGTTGAGCTAGTTTAGTTTTCTTTGAAATCAGGTCGCTTTACCTAGAACACAACCCACTGAGTATAGTTACAGATATCTAGGTGGAAACTTGACAAAAGGAACCTCCCAATTTCTGGTACACTTCACATGATTTAGGGGATAGTGAAAAAGTGTTTTTGACTGAAACTTTTTTGAGAAACTGAAGATATATTCTGTGTGTGTGTTTGTGTGTGTGTGTGTGTGAACAATCTAACTGTGCAAAGATTCAGGGGAAAAAATGCCTCAGTACTCTGATGTAATGACCTAACACCAAGCATGAATATTGATTTTTTAATTTTTAAAAATTTTAAAAATATTTTCATTTATTTATTTGAGAGAGAGCGTGCACGGGGGGTGGGGCTTCGGGTTGGGGGGGAGGAGCAGAAGGAGAGGGAGAAATAGACTCCTTGCTGAGCAGGGAGCCTGTCACTGGGCTTGATCCCACAACCCTGAGATCATGATCTGAGCTGGAGGCAGATGCTTAACTGGCTGAGCTACCCAGGTGCCCAAATATTGATTTTTTTAAATAAGATTTATCAAGGTATCACATACCATAAAATCCACTATTTTTAAGTATGCAATTCAATATTTTTAAATAAATTTAAACAGTTATGCAAGCATCACTATAATCTAATTGTAGAAAAACAAATATTGATTATTGAAAGAATAGAAATATCATCAGAGATAACACACCATGCCATTAAAAAATAAAATATCTAAAAAGTATATTATACATATATAGCATAAAAGATATATAGTATAAAAGTATATATATATATATATATATATTTCTTTGTTTTTCCCTGAAAAAATATATTTTTCAGTTTGTAAATGAAAGAATATAACATTAATCATGGCACATATAAAGGGAATTGAATATTGCTTTACAAACCAAAGTGAGAGTCCAAACATAACATAGAAACAAGACAAAATAAAAGAATAAAAATGTAAGATCGTTGGGCATAGGAATGAACTGAACAAAACAGATGAGCTTCCTCAGGTGAAGGTAAACTAAATATTTGTAGTCAGCTTGATTGATGATGCTTCTGAACTTTAAGGGGTCCTGTTTTCTGAAAGGATGAAGGTCAAAGAAATGTTACCACATATTACAGCAGCTACTGCCCTTTCTCGGTCATCCCTAACCTTCTTCAACTCTCTTTAGCAAAACTTCCTTAATTGCTAGGCTACCTTGCTCAGAATATTATTTTCTTGAATTCATCCATTCACTCACAAATACTTATTTAATTCCTAATATGTGGAAGGCATCATTTTAAGAACAGGGGCTACAATATTACAGAATATCTTTCTTCATGGAGATTGCATTTCAATGGGGGAGAGAGGCAATAAACAATTAAAGAATCAAATATAATATCAGCCTGTGACAAATTCATAAAAGAAAAATAAAACAGTAAATAAGGCTGGAAGGAGACTGGGAAGGGGATCTATTTCAGATAGGGTGGTTAGTGAAGATGTCTCTGAAGTGGTAACAGTGGAGTAGAGGTTTGAATGAAGTGAGGGAGTAAGCACTATGAATATCTGAGAAAACAGCATTCAGGCAAAGGAGTAAAAAGTGAAAAGCCCCTGTAATGTATTTGAAGAACTGCAACAAAGCCAGAAGGACTTTGGCAAAAAATCAGATGTATTTAGTGGCTGGATCATATTGGGTTTTATGAGCCAAGGGAAGAATATAGATATTATTCTAAGTATGACGGGAAGTCATTGATGAGTTTTGCTTAGAAGTCATAAAATCTGATGCCACAGACAGGGCCAAATGAATAAGTACATATGTGTATATCTGTTTATGCAATATGTGTTGTACTGGGATACACTGAGCTAAAGAAGTTAGTTATCAAAAGGCTGTTCTCTATAGGAGTAGGCTTAGGGTAATTACCTACCTAGGTCACAGGCATATATCTAGAGAGAAAAGGCCAATTAAAAAGAAAATATGATATAAATGAGATTGAGTCAGTTTCCTGGCAGCAGAGCAGGTGGTACTTTTGTTGTCAAAATGAGGTGAAATTGATGAATACTGAAGTTGACAGTGAATATATTGTTGACTAAACATAAAAGTTTGAATTCAAGACAGTAAGAACAGTATCTATCCATAGGATAATTTTTTTCATTAAAACAGAACAATTTTGGACTTTTATGCTTCACAAATGAATTGGTCATCTAAAATTGCATTTTACATACCTATCCCAGCAGCTCTACTCTAAGGCAGTCTTTAAATTTTTTCATTATTTGTATTTAGTATTTTGGGAAAAAAAAATAATATTAATTTTTTACTCAGTTGTGATAATAGTGGTGTTTTTTATGATGTCTTTGCAAATTCTGATCCTTCCGCTTCAGATCCACTCTCATCTTTGGCCAATTCCTACTAATTTTTGAAGACTTAGCTTAGTATTACTTCTCAGAAGTGTTTTCTGATCTCTCATATGAATTAGCCATTCAGCTAAATAACAAATATTTATTGAGCATGAGTTATGTGCTTATAAATTATTTATTATGTGCTTTTCTAGGCAATGAATAGAATGAAAAACAAGGCAGAGTGCATTTAATCGACACAAATTCTATGGCTCTTAAGGAACTTGCATTCTAGGGTGAAGAGACAGAACACTAACACAGCATTTCCTACTATTCTAGTGTTAATTTCTGAGTCTCATAAGAAGTAAATTAGAATAATGTGATAGAGACTCTCTTCTGGGTGGTGGAGGGATTGGAAGAATGTTACAATTAGAAATAAGAGCAAGTGGAAAAAGCTCTGATATGAAAGTAGGCTTGGCATGTTCAAGGACAGAAAGAACAATGTGAGAGTAGTTGAAATTAACGTTGGTATTTAGAGGAAGTGGGAGAAGAGAAGCAGGTAGGCCAGTTAGAGGAAGACTGTGGCAGTCTCGGTGAGAGATACTGGTTTCTTTGACTTGGATTTTAACACTAAAGATATGAAAAAGTGTTTAGATTCTAGATATGTAACAGAGAGGGAAAAAAACAAATTATCAATATGTTGAATATAAGGAGTGAGGAAAAGTCTCGAAAATAAGTCCTAAATTTTGGCTGCAGCGATGACAACAATAATAACAATAATAGAAAATAAGGCTCAATAAAGATTGATATATTCTTGCTCCAAGGTGAGGCAAGGTTTTAATCGTAGAACTAGTTCTATCCCACTGAGTATATATCAGTGTCTTTCTGCCCACTCGAATAAAGAAAACTCATTTCAGATTAATGGTACTAACCAGTCAATAGCTTTTAGAAGGTAGGTATTGATAATTAGAGAATTATGATGTATTTTAAAACATAAATTTATTTGGCGTAACAAGACTAAGTTCAAAAAAAGTATGTCTTTAAAGACATCACAATGATCACAATTGGTAGAAAGGCTATCACAACTAGTAGTTCTTAAAACTACTTGGACATAATTGCTTGAAAAAAGAATATTTCTAGACTTACTTTCTTCAGCTATAGCAATAACAACAGTAGTTGAGCTTTTTTATTGTTTGTTTTATTAACATCTGTCAAACTGCTTATTTCATGGTGACTGTGAAATGACTTTTAAGTAAATAAATACAGTAAATGTATATTGTAAGTCCCAGTGTTTCTGTTTATTCTTTGTTTTTGTACTGCTGTTTTCATGCCTGAGAAGTGGAATAACTCAATGCTGCTCTAAGTCTACTGCTGAGATTTCCCAATATCCGGTACCAGTCCACCGGACGTAGGAATCAGCTTCGATTACAATAGCCCTCCTCCTCAAGCCTAGAACACTTCTTGAGCACAGCGGGCCTCTGGTAACTGGAAAAGATATCAGTTCTTCAGCCTAGAAGTGATTAAATGATTGAGTCAGCACTGGCAAAACTTCTGACACCACATGATCGAAGGTCTACTGTTAAAAACTACCTGGACTGAAGTTTTGACCACTTTTGGGCTTATGATTCACAAATTTAATATGAATTAAATTGGAATACCTAATACAGATGCTAAATTCCATCTCAGTTAATCAATTTATCAAGTCATTAAAAATACTGTTTCTGGGGGCACCTGGGTGGCTCAGTCGCTAAGTGTCTGCCTTCAGCTCAGGTCATGATCCCAGCGTCCTGGGATCGAGCCCCACATCGGGCTCCCTGCTCGGCAGGAAGCCTGCTTCTCTCTCTGCCACTCCCCCTGCTTGTGCTCTCTCGCTCTCTCTCTCCCCCTGACAAATAAATAAATAAAATCTTTAAAAAAAAATACTGTTTCTGGAGTGACAACCATGTCTCAGAAACGTGGCAGAGTATATCTTTGGATATTATATTTACATTTAATGAATTCCTTCCCACTATCACTTAATGAATACTTCAATTAATGTAATTATTTTGTGTGCCTCTGCCCATACTCATTTGGAAAGTCTGTCAGGTATGTAGAATTTGAAATGCAGATTATGGATGGCTAAAATTGGCACATATAAGTGTTCTATTAAAATCCTTTCTATAGGGGCACCTGGGTGGCTCAGTCGTTAAGCATCTGCCTTCTGCTCAGGTCATGACCCCAGGCTCCTGGGATCGGCCGGCATCCGGCTCCCTGATCAGCAGGAAGCCTGCTTCTCCCTCTCCTGCTCCCCCTGCTTTTGTTCCCTCTCTCGCTGTGTCTCTCTCTGTCAAATAAAAAAATAAATAAAATCTTTAAAAAAATCCTTCCTCTTAAATTATTTCCTTTCTATTAAATTATTTTCTACCATATATTCATTCATTGGAGATCTAGTATTCGGATAATTTTTAAAGTTCAATCTAAAATATTTATATTATGTCTGCTGAAAGAGAACTGGAGAAAACACGTGAAAATTATATTTAGATTATAATGATAGGAGTGGCCATAGAGAACTCTAGTCACAATTCTCATTTAATAGGTAAACCGTGCAGCCCTGTGATGTTAAATGACTTTGCAAGACTGTACATCTGGTTTTGGTAAACCCAGGAAAAGAACCTGGCTTGCCTTCCTTATTTTCCATTTCTCTTCAGTTTCTTTCTAAGATATTCACAGCAACCTGAAATTATTATGATTATACAAACTCTGCTGCCTTTCTTTTAGAAAGCTTCAGGTTTGACATACTGTATCTTAAGATACATTCTTTTAGGGGTGCCTGGGTAGCTCAGTTGGTTAAGCATCTGCCTCCGGCTCAGGTGATGATCCCAGGACCCTGGGATTGAGGCTCACGTTGGGCTCCCTGCTCAGCAGGAGCCTGCTTCTCCCTCTCCTCCCGGCTTGTGCTCTTTCTTGCTATCTCTGTCACTATCTGTCTGTCTGTCTCTCAAATGAACAAATAAAATCTTTAAAAAAAAAATTCATTCTTTTACTCCCAATCAGGAAATTTTTCTGACAATTCTGAGTTAAGATACACCCAGGTACACTGAATAAAATTACTTGGCAGGCCTGGCAAAATGGCATGTTATCTAGTAATTTCTTCAGAGTAAAGTGTTCATCTCTAAAGAATTTCTGAATTTTGTGATTTATGATACACAAGATTATAGATACATCCCAAGTTCAAGCCTGACCCCTAACTTGACATCCCATTTTAACCTTGAACCTTCTGGTTATTGGGTTTTATGTATGTTAACAAGATAATCACTATTGCAAAAGTATCCTTGATGTTAAATACTCTGTCCTCTTGTTATGAATGAATGAAATGTCCCATCAAATCCCATGTGTCTAAATTCAAACAGAATTTTAGATGTTGTCTTTCTACTAAGTTATAGAGAAATTCTGACTTTGGATATATCAAATATTCTCACTATGGTTTTTACGCCTTGCATTTGCAGATCAATTTTATCCAATACCACTGAAAAGCAAGTAACCAACTTTCATTATATACAAGGATTTCACAGCTCCTTTGGCTCAATCCCCTCCAAAGAAAGATATATTGATACTTTAGTCCAGAAAGTCTAATGACAAACCCTAATTGTGTAACTTTTCTTATCATGAAGAGATTTTCCTCTGAGGAAACAGACGGTATGGCTGTGAAAGAACACTAGCAGATCACAAAGAATAAATCAGTCGGCCAGAGTCATAGCCTAGGAATGAATTAGAAGAAAGAAAAACCCCTTTATAAAACTCTAAGCAGGAGGCTACAATTAGAATGCAAGCTTTATGAGCCCAGTGGTATTATTTTGTTCACTTTGTATCCCCAGTACCCAGGAAAGTGTTTTGCATGTACAGATGCTCAAAAAACAATGATAAACAATTATTGAAAGGATGAATTAATAAAATGATATGATATGATAGTAAGAAAAAGAAGATTTAAATATTCAAGGATGAGGAATCATCCCCAAGTATAAGATTTCAAGTTGTTAATGTTTTCATTTCTCTATTTTATTAATGTATACTATATATGATTAACCTCGCTTTTCTTTTTTTAAGGAAGACAATTTAATTTTAACAGGAACTGAGGATTCTGCAGTTAATATTTCACCTGAAATTGGGTTCAAATTGCCTTTGAGTCTATTAATCTCTTCAGTTGTGCAATGCACTACATTCTACCTATAACTAAAGCTGTTTTTTAAAGAACTTTAGTGAAAATGTGCACATGAGGTCACAATTTGTGTCACAATCCAAAATAAGACATATAACGGAGGAGACACTCCAATGACTTATTTAAAAGCTAAAAATTTCATTGACTGCTAAAAAAAACTAGCGATGGGAAGTAAGTAAGGCTTTTTTTAAAACGCTGAGCAAGTCAAATACAAGCTAGGCAGACTTTCAGATGAGATGGTGACAGGAGCATACACATTCAACGCTTCTCATTGTAATGGCCAAATTAATGTATAAAACAAGAAAGAAATGAAACCAGGGAAGAATGACATTTAAATGCCAGATACTTCAAGAAATTTCTGCTAGATACTGTAAGGATGAGATTAATTGATAGAAATCTCGTCTTATTCAATAATTTACAGGTGACAAATATGCTTAATGAGAAACAAAAATGTGAAAAGCATTAACATTATTACTTGTGAGGTACCAGGCACTCTTCTATAAACTTTACATGCATTACTGTGTTTAATTCTCCCAACTCCATTAAGTATCTATTCTTGTAAGCACAAAGAATTTCAGTTACTTACCTAGGAATTCACATTGTTACTAATTTTCAGAATCCAACCTCAAGCAATTAAATTCCAGAGCCAACATTCTTAACTAATCTGTTGTCTTGACTTATAAATTAATGGTTAAATGAATGATAATACATCTATGTGCCTTAATTCTAGTCATTAAAATTCACAGTCATTAAAAGTGTAATTTGGAAAAATGTTTAACGACATGTATAAATATTTCCAACTCATGGTTGAATTGGAAAAAAATTATTTTTTTAAAGATTTATTTATTTAGGGGTGCCCAGGTGGCTCAGTCGTTAAGCGTCTTCCTTCGGCTCAGGTCATGATCCCAGGGTCCTGGCATCTAGCCCCGTGTCGGGCTCCCTGCTCAGCGGGAAGCCTGCTTCTCCCTCTCCCACTCTGCCTGTTCCCTCTCTCGCTGTCTCTCTCTCTGTCAAATAAATAAAATCTTAAAAAAAAAAATTATTTATTTATTTGACAGAGAGAGAGAGCACAAGCACAGAGAGTGAAAGAAGGAGAAGCAGGATCCCCACTGAGCAGGGAGCCCAACGCGGGGCTCGATCCCAGGGCCCTGGGAACATGACCTGAGCTGAAGGCAGACGCTTAACAACTGAGCCACCCAGGTGCCCCTGAATTGTTCATTTAAAAACGGTGTTTATGTTATGTGACTTTCTCTTCAATAAAAAAATTCTAATGATAATAAATAAATATAAAATTTAATTCAGATTTGTACATTCATCATTATCACATTCAGATATAATTTTTATAATAGCAAATTGCAGAAGTGGTATTTGCAATTTATCATTTGAAGTACTTAACAGTTCACCTTTGCTATACATAGAAATTACAATGAATTACAGTGGGTTTTTGGTTGTTTGGGAAAAAAAAGCTAACTTATTGAAGCAGTGGGTAATAGTCACACTCAGTGGCATCATTGGTGAGAGTGACAACTTTGAGGCAGGAAATTAGAGAATGCAAACAGCTTTAACTACCTAAAGTTGCATGGTTGGAATAAGCATATGCTTCCCTGAGCCTGTGTACATGTATAATGAAGAATGGACAGAGGCCCAACCAGCTTCATATACCTGGCAAATAGAAGAATACGCACATGTGAATAGCAGATACAAAAGAGTCCAATGAAAGTAAAAGATAGAAAGACTTACAAATGGCCTGAGCTTTCAACGTGTTCCCTTATGCACAGAGCCATCAGACAGAAGCCTTACTAGATTGAGGTAATCACAAATCTCTATCTAATATTTATCTGTCCACCAATCTAAAAACATATAAGAATGACACCTATGAAGTCAGGTTTAAAAATAAAAATATTTATTTTTTAAAAATTGGAGACATCTGCAGTACCCCACTGCAAGTGAGACTGATTTTACAAATTTAGTTTGACAAGTTATCAAAGAAAGAAACAAACAGAAAAAGAAACACAAAACAACCAAAACAAATTTCAGAGGGAAAATAAAATCTGTAATTGGTACAATATGCTATCTTAAATATTCAATTTTGAAAGAAACAGGAAAGAGTAATCCATATTTTAGGAGAAAAATTGTCCATAGAATCAGTTTCCAAATGTTCTCATATGTTGCTTGAGAAAAAATAGACAAACATTTCAAAACAGCTACTATATTAAAAGAAGTAAAAGAAAGCATACTTAAAAAAATTAAGGGAAACTATGTAAACAATAGGGATAGAAATTATGAAAAAAGACCCAATTGGAATTTCTCAAGTTGAAAAGTACAATAACAGTAATTAAAATTTAAAAATTTTACTAAGGCAAAGATGGTGGTGTAGTAGGAGGACCCCTGGCTTGCCGTGTCCCTTGAACACAGCTAGATAACTATCAAATCATTCTGAATACTCAAGAAGTCAACCTGAGGACTGATAGAACAAACTGCACAACTAAAGGGAGAGAAGAGGCCACTTCAAGGAAGATGGGAAGTACGGAGACTGGTAATGGGGGAGAAACAGACTGCGGGTGCTGTGGAGGGGAGGGAACCCTGGTTGTGGAGAAAGGCGAGAGAGAGTGAGTAGAGTACACAGGGATAAGCACAAGGAGAACCGTTCCCCAAAGCCATTGGCTCAGAAAAGGAAAGGGGCTGAATTTCCTGAGTTTTTGCAACCAGTAGGTCTCAAAGACTAGAGTTTCAAAGGTCCCCAGCCTTGGCCGTGATAGAGACCTGAGGACACCGTCCTACTCCTGGAGCAGAGGGAGGCAGACTGCATAAACCGAGGATCACCTAAGGGGCACAGGGAAAGACAGTTCGTACTTTTTGGAGCACATCTATGAGAGGTGGCATTGCCTCTCCATGGAAAAAAGAACTAGTGGGTGCCATTTCCCTCTCCCGCCCCTCAGCATAAACCAAATTCAGTAAACAGCGCAGAACCAATACTGGCTGTCTAACATGCTTACACCAAGTCCACCCCCCTGTGCTCCACTGGTATGGCTTTTCTCAGGCAAGCTGGCCTAACTACAAGTGTAATGGACTCCTCCCCCAGAAGATCAGCATAAACCCCTGCGTGCACCACACCTACTGACCATAAAGTTTGCAAAGCTTCAATTCTAGTGGAAAAAGAATCAGGTCTCTTTTAAGCACGCAGACAAAAACACACCTAGTTAACACTCACCACACTGTGGCCAAGGTCCAAACACCCCCACGCATGCAAGGAGAAATTCTGCAGAGAGCTGACCCGAGGAATAGAGCAGCCATAACACAGCCGCAGAGTGTATACAGCACACACCAGACATAGTTCCTGAAGTGCCAGGCCCTGGACATTATATGACCCCTTCTTCATAAACCCATTACTCTAGGAGCAGGTAACATAACAGGCTTTCCTAACACAGAGAAGAACACAAAGACCTAGAGAAAATGCCAAGATGGAGAAATTCATCCCAAAAGAAAGAACAAGAAAAGATCATGGCCAAGGATCTGATAGAAGCAGATATGAGTAATAATGTACCTGACCCAGAATTTAAAGGAACAATCATGAGGATACTAGTGGGCTTGAGAAAAGCATAGAAGACATCAGGGAGACAATTACCCCTGAGATAAAAGAGCTAAAATCCAAAAAGGCCAAAATGAACAATGTGATAACCAAGAATTGAAACCAACTGTATGTAATGACAACAAGGATGAAAGAAGCAGAGGAACGAATAAATGATATAGAAGATAGAATTATGGAAAATAATGAAGCTGAACAAAAGAAGGAAAGAAAAATCCTGGATCTTGAAAGTAGACGTAGGGAATTCAGTGACCGCATCAAGCATAATGACATTTGTATCATAGGAGTCCCAGAAGAACAAGAGAGAGAAAAGGGGGCAGAAGATATATTTGAGCAAATTACAGCTGAAAACTTCCCAAATCTGGGGAAGGAGACAGACATGCAGATCCAGGAGGCACAGAGAACACCCATCAAAATCAATAAAAGCAGGCAACACCAACACATATTGTAGTTAAATTTGCAAAATACAGAGATAAAGAAAACAATTAAAAGCAACAGGAAGTCCCTAACTTACAAGGGAAGACCAAGAAGGCTAGCTTCAGATTTCTCCACAGCAATTTGGCAAGCCAGAAAGGAATGGCACAATATATTCAATGTGCTGAATGGGAAAAAATTCTGCAGCCAAGAATATTCTATCCAGCAAGGCTATCATTCAGAATAAAAGGAAAGATAAAGAGTTACCTAGACAGACAAAAACTAAAAGAGTTCGTGACCACTAAACCAGTCCTGCAAGAAATATTAAAAGGGACACTTTCAGTGGGAAAGAAAGACCCAAAGTGATGAGACTAGAAAGGAGCAGAGAAAAACTCCAGAAACAATGACAAAACAAGTAATAAAATGGCACTAAATACAACTATCCATCATTGTAGATTATCTATCTATTAAAAACATTACCTATCAATAACCACTCTGAATATAAATGGAATAAATGCTCCAATCAAAAGATATGAGGTGTCAGAATGGTAAAAAAAAAAAAAAAGACCTATCTATATGCTGCCTATAAGAGATACAAATGCTTTTTCTGCATCTATTGAGAGGATCATGTGGTTCTTATCCTTTCTTTTATTAATGTGGTATTCATGTTGATTGATTTGGAAATACTGAACATTAGATCAATGGAAGAAAATAGAAAACCAAGAAATGAGCCCACAACTATATGGTCAACTACAAAACAGACTTTAAGACAAATATTCCAAATGATAAAAAGAAATATTTCATAATGATAAAATAGCCACTATATTAGAAAGGTGTAACAATTATAAATGTATTCACATTTGAGAAGAGAGACTTGAAATTCATCAATCAAAAACTCAGACATAAAAGAAATAGATAATCCAACAATATTAGTTAGAGATGTATTTCTCCACTCACTAATTGATAGAATAATTTAGATGGAAAAACAGGAGAATATAGAAGACTGTAACAACACTAACATTCCGCTTAATCAACTGACATTCATAGAACACTTCAAACAAACTGCATAATACACATTCTTCTTAATTGTATCAGACCGTTCTACAGGACCATTCTATAGGACAGAACATACACTAAACCACAAAATAAATCTCAATAAATTTAAATATGTTGAAATCATACAAAGAATGTCTGCAGACAAAAATGAAATCAACAAAAAAAAGAAAAGAAAGGAAAAATGGAATTAAATCAGGAATCAATAAAAATAAATCAATCAAAAAATCCTCTCCATCATCTGGAAATTATGAAAAACATTTCTAAATATTTCATTGGTCAAAGAAGAAATCACAAAGGAGATTAGAAAATTTTATAGACTGGAGTAGAATTTAAAACAATTGGAATATCACATGCAAATTCTATTGTGGGTGATTAATGCCACTTATTGAAGGCTTTTGTTTTTTCACTTTTTTTAGAAGTAATTTCTATGCCCAACATGGGGCTCAAACTCATGACCTTGAGATCAAGAGTTGCATGCTCTACTGACTGAGCCAGCCAAGCACCCAGAAGGCTTTTCAATTAATAACCAATTTAAGCAAAACATCACATTTCAAAGCCAATTGTTCATAAGCTTTTGATTATTATCACATAGTTCACATATATTTCTTTTAAAAAAGTTTTTTAATTTTCTGTTTTTGAGAGAGAGAAAGTAAGTGCAAGTGGGCATGGGAGGGGCAGAGGGAAAGAGAGAGAGAATCTTAAGCAGGCTCCACACTCAGCAGGGAGCCCAACTTGTGTCCCAGTCTCACAATCTCCTGAGATCATTATCTGACCCGAAATCAAGAGTCAGAGGCTTAACAGACTGAGCCACCCTGGCACTGCTGCATATATTTCTTTTAATAGATGAACACTGACTATATATCACATATAGTTATAAAAGCCTCATATTTTGATAGTCTGATTTTTAAATGTCTTATTGGAAAGAGATTTTACACTGGATGCTACAGAAAATGCAAATTTGGTAAAACATTTGAAGAGTTAAAAATGTATTTCTTTCCTAGCCTAACGAAATATTACACTTAATTTCTAATGAATACAGCAACCCTGAGAATAGATACATTTTCTGCAGTTAAGGTGCTAGAAACAAGGTTATTTTATTTTATTTTATTTTATTTTATTTTATTTTATTTTATTTTAATTCCAGTATAGTTAACATACAGTGTTATATTAGTTTCAGATGTACAATATAGTGATTCAACAATTCTGTACATTACTTATTGCTTGTAAAGATAAGTGTACTCTTAATCCCCTTAACCTATTTCACCCATTTTTTAAAAGAAAAAATGAAACATTCTGCAAGCTGTGAAAAGGCAAAAACCAAAAATGAGCAAAAACTAAATTGTACCACCTATCACAGAATCACACATTTAATATGTGCTCTATGAATATTTCCTAAATGTTAATAACCTTATACCAAATGTCTTCTTCTCAAGACCAATTTTTGTTGTCCAAATAGAAATATTTGTATGATGAAGTCTGCTTAATTAATGTCTAAATAGGTTAAAACAGGAAGAAGCATTTCTTTCTTCTAAAGACTGAAGAGTCTATAACTGGCTGGACATAGAAAAATTCAAGAATGATTTTATTATATAATTTCTTATGTGTGACTGTGACTTAAGTGTATATTTCTTATTATGAAAGGGGACAGTATGTACAGAAAATGTGAGATCCTGTACTTGTCAAGAAGGAATTGAGGTTACATAATGTACGATTTCAACTATATGACATTCTAGAAAAGGCAACACTATGGAGACAGTAAAAAGATCAGTGGTTGCCAGTGGTTAGGAGGGAGAAAGGAACAGGGAGAGTAGAGAAAAATTTGAGGGCAGTAAAACTACTCTGATCATACTATAATGGTGAGTACATATCATTACATATTTGTCCAAACTCATAGGGTATACAACACCAAGAGTGAACCCTAAGGTAAATTATGGACTTTGGGCCATGTGTCAGTGTAGGTTCATCAATTGTAACAAATGAACCACTCTGGGGGGAGGAAGTGATGTTGATAATTGAGGAGCCACTTGCATGTGTGGGTGTAGAAGAGATATGGGAACTCTGTATTTTCTGCTCAAAATTACTATGAATCTAAAACTGCTCTAAAAAATAAAGTCTACTTTAAAAAAAAAAAAACCAACCAAACAAACAAAATAAACGAAGAGAGAGTATAGGCTAAAAGATGCCTGAGTGTGAAATGAAGGTTACACTACTTCTAATTTACAGGTGTATACAGAGATTGCACACATACCACACAGTATAATTTGATGCTAAGATCCCAGACAAGTGTGCCTCCACATCTGGGTAAATCCAGAAGTCTCCTGGTACAACACACCCAGACAGATAATTTAAAATTTACATTAAGGAGTAAGTTGCTCATAGAGAAGCTTAATTTTTGAGTGAAACTGTTGGTGAACCAGGTTTATATTCAACTAACAAAAAGCAACTAAGTTATTTTAGGACACTGTATGTAAATCATCTTCTAGAACTAAAGAAGGAGGAGGAAGTAAAAGAAGGGAACACATATTAAAGAATAAATTACTGATAGAAAATTCTTTGTGTAGAGTAGGTTTGGTGTGAGTATAAGAAGAAACCAAGTAAGAATTGAATGAATTCTCAATTAAGTTCAATTAAATTGAAATTCAAGCCTAGATACCCATGAAGGAATTTAATGGTATAATGGAGAATCTAGGAAGAGTACCAGCAGATATTTCCTACCTCACATATTTTATTATACTGGTATTATATTGTGATGGTTAATTGTCTCTCTGTGCTAAGAAATGCCTAGATAACAGGTAAAGTATTATTTCTGGGTGTATCTTTGAAGGGGTTTCTGGAAGAGATTAGCATTTGAATTGGTAGACCAGATAAAGAAGATCACCCTCACCAAAGTGGGTGGGCATCATTCAATCTGTTAGGAGCCTGAACAGAACAAAAAGGTGGAAGAAATACGAATTTGCTCTCTTAGCCTGAGCTGGGACATTCATTTTCTCCTATCCTCAGACATCAGTGCTCTTGGTTCTTGGGCCTTAGAGCTCAGACTGAATTACACCACCAAGTTTCCTGGGTGTCCAGTTATACAAGCAGATCATGAGGACTTCTCAACCTCTATAATCATGTGAGCCAATTCCTATAATTAATTAATTTGTATATATCTTATTGGTCTGTTTCTCTGGAGAACCCTGACTAATACATATATGCTAGTCACAAAACTAATTCAATTACCATATAAAAAATAAGCTTTGAGAGTTGGAAAATATATGTTTTGCTCTAAATAATTTTGAGTAAATAAAACAATCCTATCTTTCAAAAGAAAAAAAATCAGTTTTTTTTCTTTGTGGCTGCAAATTGAATACAATTTCAAGTATACTAGGTATTCATGAGGTCTAAAATGTAATTCCCAAAATATAGTTATTTGTCCAATTGACAATTTTATACCTATGGTGGTTTAATTTGAAAGTAAGAAAAGATAATTCCACTTTTAATTTTCTCATTTTCTACAATATAAAATGTTCCTGACAATAATCTTTCTGCTCTTTGAAAGAAAATTACTATGATAGAGATGCCACTTTGAGTATTATGTAAATTTAAAAAGGGGTTTTATTATGTAAAACATAGATTATTTAAGTATTGTAATTATTATAACTTCTAAACTCATGTGGAAACAGATTTGATTATAAAATAAAGAAAAAGGAACATGATTTTAATTTGAATTAATTTAAAACTCTCATTATCTGTATATATAGTGATTTTAGTTTTAGTTTCTGTGCTTCTCTTACCTATAACTGCACAAAATGAATACTTCACATTAAAATTTCTTTTTTAAGCATAGAGAACCACTTTTCCCTTATCATTATATGACTACCATTTTCTCATCACACACTCCTTCAAAACAGACCTCCTAAGTTCCTCTGAGGGCTGCTTGCTGATTATCATGAATACTTCTCCCCAACAAATAACCACAAATGAAATCAGAGATTAAGTAGCAGTCTGAAAATAGTGCTCCCTGACCATTTCCTTCTGTCCCTCACCACCTTCAGAATCTTTGAAAAGGGTAGACTTAATGCACTGTTTATATGTCTGTGTCCCCACAGTGAGGAAACAACTGATTTAAAGTATGATTTTAATGTACTAAACTGTTTTTTCCTGTCTATAGGAAGAATAAATAATCAAATGTGTATCTGTGATTTTTTTTTCAACTGCATTTACTGTTTTTTTATATTAAGATGTAGACATGTGAAATCTATTTCAATATAATAAATCAACTATATATTACATGTCTATAAAATAACCAAAAAAGTAGAATATATTAAGAATGTGAAAAGATATTGCAGAGTACCTATAATTGCAGATAAAGTAGTAGATTCTTAGTGGGGAGAGAGTCCTACATGTATGAAACAAATAAAGAACTTTATAAATAAATCATGAAGTCAATGAAACTTAGGGCCAAATTCTTTGCAAATTAATGTTTATCCTTCATATGTATCATATGAAGAGTTGCCTAATGGTTAAATGAAAATATTTGTGTTAACTCTACTGATGATATAGCTAGCCTAAAAACTATTTCCTGTTATGCCACTGCTAATCTGTGGTTCATGGAGTAATAAAACCCTTCATTCATTTATTCCACAAATACTAATGCCTAGTGTTCTAGACATTCAGTAAAGAGAAGAATCAAAACTGACACTGTACTTGGCCTATGGAGCTCTGATTATAATGACAGGGATGAACTTTAATCAAAGAATCATGACACAAGTTTAATTTAAAATGATAAGATTTGGGGCACCTGGATGACTCAGTCAGTAAAGCATCTGCCTTCTGCTCAGGTCATCGTCCTGGAGTTCCAGGATGGAGAGGGGAGTCTGCTTCTCCCTCTTCCTCTACCTTCCCCCTGCTCCTTCTCTCTCTCTCAAATTAATAAATAAAATCTTTAAAAAATTAAAAAATTAAATGGTAAGAGTTATGAAAAAATACAGAGGTAAGAAACAAATAGACAATTTATTCTAGTCATGAGATAAGGGTTTAGAGATTGCCCCCTGAAGTACATGATGCTTAATTTAGAAATTATAATCTAGAGAATGAAAATTAAGAATGAAATTTAGAGAAATTTAGAGAGTAAAATTGAGTGAGTTCTAGAACTGGAAAGAGTAGGGAGAATGCAAAGATTCTGAGGTCAAGAAAGCACAATGTGAGAAAATTATCAAGGATAAAGTTCAGACAAGAGTAGAGAATGGAAATTTTTTGGATGAACCTGGAGAAACAGACAAGAATCAGGTTTTAAGATCCTATGTTACATGCCATAATACTATTTTTTAATTATTTTTTATTTATTTATTTTTTAATTTTTTATGTTATGTTAGTCACCATGCAATACATCATTGGTTTTTGATGTGGTGATCCACGATCCATTGTTTTCGTATAACACCCAGTGCTCCATGCAGTACATGCCCTCCTTAATACCCATCATTGGGCTAACCAATCCCCCCTCCCCTCTCCCCTCTAAAACCCCGTTTGTTTCTCAGAGTCCATAGTCTCATGGTTCAACTCTCCCTCCAATTCCCCCCCCCCCCACATTTTTCCCTTCCTTCTCCTAATGTCCTCCATGCTATTCCTTATGTTCCACAAATAAGTGAAACCATATGATAATTGACTTTCTCTGCTTGGCTTATTTCACTTAGCATAATCTCCTCCAGTCCCATCCATGTTGATGGAAAAGTTGGTTCTTCATCCTTTCTGATGGCTGAGTAATATTCCATTGTATATATGGACCACATCTTCTTTATCCATTCATCTGTTGAAGGGCATCTCGGCTCTTTCCACAGTTTGGCTATTGCGGACATTGCTGCTATGAACATTGGGGTGCATATGGCCCTTCTTTTCACTACATCTGTGTCTTTGGGGTAAATCCCCAGTAGTGAAATTGCTGGGTCATAGGGTAACTCTATTTTTAGATTTTTGAGGAACCTCCACACTGTTTTCCAAAGTGGCTATACCAACTTGCATTCCCACCAACAGTGTAAGAGGGTTCCCCTTTCTCCACAACCTCTCCAACATTTGTTGTTTCTTTCCCTGTCCATTTTGGCCATTCTAACTGGTGTAAGGTGGTATCTCAATGTGGTTTTGATTTGGATTTCCCTGATGGCTAATGATGATGAACATTTTTTCATGTGTCTGTTAGCCATTTGTATGTCTTCTTCAGAGAAGTGTCTTTTCATATCTTCTGCCCACTTTTTGACTTGATTATTTGTTTTTTGGAGTTGAGTTTGAGAAGTTCTTTATAGATCTTGGATACCAGCCCTTTATCTGTAGTGTCATTTGCAAATATCTTCTCCCATTCTGTGGGTTGCCTCTTTGTTTTGTTGACTGTTTCCTTTGCTGTGCAGAAGCTTTTTATCTTGATGAAGTCCCAAAAGTTCATTTTTGCTTTTGTTTCACTAGCTTTTGGAGATGTATCTTGAAAGAAGTTGCTGTGAGCGATGTCAAAGAGGTTACTGCCTATGTTCTCCTCTAGGATTTTGATGGATTCCTGTCTCACATTGAGGTCTTTCATCCACTTTGAGTTTATCTTTGTGAATGGTGTTAGAGAATGGTCGAGTTTCATGCTTCTGCATGTGGCTGTCCAATTTTCCCAGCACCATTTATTGAAAAGACTGTCTTTTTTCCATTGCATCTTTTTTCCTGCTTTGTCAAAGATTATTTGACCATAGAGTTGAGGGTCCATATCTGGGTTCTCTATTCTGTTCCATTGGTCTATATGTCTGTTTTCGTGCCAGTACCATGCTGTCTTGGGGGTCACGGGTTTGTAATATAGCTTGAAATCGGGCAACATGATGTCCCCA
Organism: Halichoerus grypus; assembly: GCF_964656455.1. Taxonomy (NCBI): domain Eukaryota; kingdom Metazoa; phylum Chordata; class Mammalia; order Carnivora; family Phocidae; genus Halichoerus; species Halichoerus grypus. The sequence continues at coordinate 50,933,130 of NC_135716.1, forward strand.
GCTTTGTTTTTCTTTTTCAACATTTCCTTGGCAATTCGGGGTCTTTTCTGATTCCATACAAATTTTAGGATTGTTTGTTCCAGCACTTTGAAAAATGTCATTGGAATTTTGATCGGGATGGCATTAAAGGTATAGATTGCTCTGGGTAGCATAGACATTTTAACAATGTTTATTCTTCCGATCCATGAGCATGGAATATTTTTCCATCTTTTTGTGTCTTCTTCAATTTCTTTCATGAGTGTTTTGTAGTTCCTAGAGTATAGATCCTTTACCTCTTTGCTTAGGTTTATTCCGAGGTATCTTACGGTTTTTGGTGCTATTGTAAATGGAATCATTTCTCTAATTTCTCTTTCTACAGTTGTGTTGTTAGTGTATAAGAAAGCAACTGATTTCTGTGCATTGATTTTGTATCCTGCCACATTACTGAATTGCTGTATGAGTTCTAGTAATTTTGGGGTGGAGTCTTTTGGGTTTTCCACATAAAGTATAATGTCGTCTGCGAAAAGAGAGTTTGACTTCTTCTTTGCCAATTTGAATACGTTTTATTTCTTTTTGTTGTCTGATTGCTGTTGCTAGGACTTCTAGTACTATGTTGAACAATAGTGGCGATAGTGGGCATCCTTGACGTGTTCATGATCTTAAGGTTTCCCTTAAGATTTCCTTAAGGTTTCCCTTCAGGCTCTCAGCTTTTCCCCATTGAGGATGATATTCGCTGTGGGTTTTTCATAGATGGATTTTATGAACGTGAGGAATGTTCCCTCTATTCCTATACTCTGAAGAGTTTTAATCAGGAAAGGATGTTGTATTTTGTCAAATGCTTTTTCTGCATCGATTGAGAGGACCATATGGTTCTTCTCCCTCCTCTTATTAATGTGTTCTATCACAGTGATTGATTTGTGAATGTTGAACCACCCTTGCATCCCGGGGATAAATCCCACTTGGTTGTGATGGATGATCCTTTTAATGTATTGTTGGATCCTAGTACCCAGGATTTTGTTGAGGATTTTGGAATCCATATTCATCAGGGATATTGGTCTGAAATTCTCCTTTTTGATGGGGTCTTTGCCTGGTTTGGGGATTAAGGTAATGCTGGTGTCATAGAATGAGTCTGGAAGTTTCCCTTCTGTTTCTATTTTTTGAAACAGCTTCAGTAGAATTGGTATTATTTCTTCTTTGAATGTTTGGTAGAATTCCCCAGAGAATCCATCAGGCCCTGGACTCGTTTTTTGGGAGGTTTTTGATCACTGCTTCAATCTCGTTACTGGTTATTGGCCTATTCAGGTTGTCAATTTCTTCCTGTTTCAGTCTCGGCAGCTTATAGGTTTCCAGGAAGGCCTCCATTTCATCCAGATTGCTCAGTTTATTGGCATATAGTTGTTGATAATAATTTCTAATAATTGTTTCTATTTCCTTGGTGTTAGTCGTGATCTCTCCCCTTTCATTCATAATTTTATTAATTTGGGTCCTTTCTCTTTTCTTTTGGATAAGTCTGGCCAGTGGTTTATCGATCTTATTAATTCTTTCAAAGAACCAACTCCTAGATTCGTTGATCTGATCTACTGTGTTTCTGGTTTCTAATTCATTGATTTCTGCTCTAATTTTAATTATTTCTCTTCTAATGCATGGCTTAGGTATTGTTTGTTGCTTTTTGTCGAGTTCTTTAAGGTATAGAGTTAGTTGGTGAATTCAGGATTTTTCTATTTTTTTGAGTGAGGCTTGGATGGCTATGTATTTCCCCCCTAGGACCACCTTTGCAGTATCCCATAGGTTTTGGACCAATGTGTTTTCATTCTCATTGATTTCCATGAATTGATTAAGTTCTTCTTTGATTTCCTGGCTGACCCAAACATTCTTGAGCAGAGTGGTCTTTAGCTTCCAAGTGTTTGAAGTGTCTGCCAAATTTTTTCTTGTGATTGAGTTCCAGTTTTAGAGCATTGTGGTCTGAGAATATGCAGAGAATAATCTCAATCTTTTGGTATCAGTTGAGACCTGATTTGTGACCCAGTATGTAGTCTACTCTAGAGAAAGTTCCATGTGCACTCCAGGAGAATGAATATTCTGTTGTTTTAGGGTGGAATGTTCTGTAAATATCTATGAGGTCCATCTGGTCATTGAATGTATCATTCAAAGCTCTTGTTTCCTTGTTGATTTTCTGCTTACATGATCTGTCCATTGCTGAGAGTGGAGTATTGAGGTCTCCTACAATTAACGTATGGTTATCAATATGACTCTTTATTTTGGTTAACAGTTGGCTTATGTAGATGGCTGCTCCCATGTTGGGGGCATAGATATTTACAATTGTTAGATCTTCTTGTTGGATAGACCCTTTAAGAATGATATAGTGTCCTTCTGTGTCTCTAATTACACACTTTAGTTTAAAATCTAATTTGTCTGCTATAAGAATTGCTACGCCAGCTTTCTTTTGAGGTCCGCTGGCATGGAAGATGGATGTCCATCCCTTCACTTTCATTCTGGATGTATCTTTAGGTTCAAAATGAGTCTCTTGTAGACAGCATATGGATGGGTCCTGTCTTTTTATCCCATCTGCAACCCTGTGCTGTTTTATGGGAGCGTTTAGGCCATTCGTGATGAGAGTGATTATTGAAAGATATGAATTAATTGTCATCATGTTGCCTGTGAAGATGTTGTTTTTATAGATTGTCCCTGTAATTTCTGTTGTATATCACTCTTGGGGTCTTTCTCCTTTTATAGAACCCCCTTAATATTTCTTGCAGGGCCGGCTTAGTGGTCACATATTTTTTCAGTTTCTGCCAGTCGTGGAAGCTCTGCATCTCTCCATTCTAAATGAAAGCCGTGCCGGATAAAGTATTCTTGGCTGCATGTTCTTCTCATTTAGGACCCTGAATATGTCTTGCCAGGCCTTTCTGGCTTGCCAGGTCTCTGTGGATAGGTCTGATGTTATTCTGATGTTCCTTCCTCTGTAGGTAAGGAATCTCTTCCCCCAGAAGAGACCATTTCCAAGCCTCTGCCTCAGAGCAGAGAGACTGCAGTCTGTTCTTCAGTGAGCTCTCCAGGCCACACCGTCTCCGTTTCTGTCCGTGCTGCTATAAACTGCAGCATCCTGGGTTGTGCGCTCCTCCGCAGTGCTCCCAGTCCTACCTCCAGGTCGGGGCACGTCTCTGCCCTTTGTGCTTCTAAAACCGCCAGCCCCTTCAGTTCTTGGGCGCGACCCCGCTGCTCCGGGTTTCCACCCCGGGGGCTGCTCTAAAGTCCTTTCCCCGCAGCTACTGGTCTGCGAGTCTGTGCCCGGTGCCCAGTGCTCGAGGCTGTCACTCACTGGTGGTGTAGGATCCCCATGGCCAGGCTCCCTCCCACTGCCGTTTATCCTCCGATATCTGCCCACAGAATCAGGGCTCCCCTTTTCGTACTTCAAAACCAACCGCCTGCAATATTCTGCTTGTAGAGATCCAGATCTTCTTACATCTCAGGCTGGTTTCGTAGGTGCTCAGAGTGGTCTGGTAGATATCCAGCTCAATTCCGGGGACCAGTTGAAATAGGGTCCCCTACTCCTCCCCCATCTTTCTCCCCTCCCTATTTTTTAATTATTAAAAAATACAGAAAGCTATGGAAATATTTTGGAGAAGAGAGTAAAAAGTAAAATTGTGCTTTAAATAGACTTGTTCAGCTTAAGTAGGAATTAGTAGAATAGAAGAGTGTATTAATATTACAGCTTTATCAGAACTCATCACTTTTTCCTTGGTGGGAGTAGAGATCCATTGTTTCATTTGGGAAAAAAATTAAGTTATGGGTAACTACCTTGTTAACCAGATCAGGTCAAGGCCACCATGAAAAACAGATACTCTTTAACTGATTATGAAATTTATCTTGTAAATAATCTATAATAATATCTTAAAGGTTTTAGATATATTATTTATCCAGCACTTTTTAATAATTATTCTGTTTGGATTGCAGACAAAAGGAAGACTCTTCTGACATCACTGCCCACAAATACATGACTGTTCTGAAACCCTTTCTGTGACAAGGTGAAGATCATGACACAGAATCTCTTGTCGATCACACAGCTTTATGTTGGCATCCCTAGTGCTGTAAGGAACTGAGAGAAATGTCCATGACTATGCTTCTATTTTTAATGGAATTAATATTTCATAAGATTCTACCTCTATTGCATTAAACAATAATGAACCGAATTATGCCTGACAGCTGTTTTCCATTTATGTTACTTTTTACTCACATAAAAAAATAATAATAATTCACATTGCTTCAGTAACATAAACTCTGCTTGACAGCTAGCTGATTTTCTGTCAGTAGCCCTTGGAGTGTAAAGGAACATTTATGATGGATTAAATTTAAAAGCAAACAAATATCAGTAAAATAAAAGGGTCTTCAGTCATCTATATTAAATTTTTCTTTACTTAAAGTATGCATCTATTCTAGCAAAGTTGTTAAACTGAGGAAGTATTTATCAAGCTGTGATTTAATTACTGGAATAGTTGGGCTATTTGTTAGTTTGATTTCTGAAATGTTATCAAAATTTGGCTAATATTAAAAATATCCTTAAACAAACCTTGAATAATAACTAAATTTAATGAAGTGGTTCTCCAAGGAAATTTTGTCTTTAGATATTTCCATTTCAATTTCACTTTTGGTAAGTAGAATTGCTCAATACTAAGAAACATGTCTATTCTTTCAGGTTTCTCTGTTATTATGAAACCTGAAGACATTTCCTTCAATTGGATTTCATTCCTAAACATTTCAGAGGGTGCAGTTAAAATTTTTTGGCTTACTTTTTAAAAAGTAGGGTGGTGGTTGCTCTGGTGGCAGCGCTTTCTTCTTCTTTTTTAAATTTTATTTATTTATTTGAGAGAGAGCAAGAGAGACAGCATGAGCAGGGTGAAGGGCAGAGGAAGAAGCAGATGCCCCGCTGAGCAGGGAGCCCAATGCAAGGCTCAATCCTGGGACTCTGGGATCATGACTTGAGCCAAAGGCAGACACTTAACCAGCTGAGCCACCCAGGTGCCCTTCTTCTAATGACACATCTTTCTTTATAGAACTAAATGAACTCTACAACTAAATATATTAGCCCCATTATCTTTCATAACACCCCAATAATTCAGCACCTATGGAAGCCTGCCACAAAGCATAATTCTAAGTGGGGTTAGTCATATTAAAAGTTGTATAACTTCTTGAAAATTCATTCAGATGCACCCTTTCTATGGCACCTTTAAGAATATCCAGAAGTCTTTAAAACCTCTGACCATCTTGGAGTAACTGGGATAAGCTTTGCTTTCCTACTAATATAGGAAAGAAATCAGTATTTAGAAATCTATAAAACAGCTGTTTTCAGGTATTAGAAAAGAGGCAGTACAGGACTGTGATACATGAGAGAAGGGAACACATAAGGAGATCCCCACATTTGTCTCGAATTTCTGCCGAGGCACTTTCTGGTCTGTGGTGCAGATGTATGGAGTCCAAGCATATGCACATGGCCTTGCTGAGTTGAAGACTAAGTTTGGAGAGTAAGACTAATGAGGGGACTGATCTGTGAAGTATGATGCAGTAGAGGAAAGAGCTATGCAAAAATATGGCACCAGAAGTCTACATGAGGTTTTCCAATCACTATTCTACTCTGTTTTCACAAGTCCAGCTTTTTTAGATTCCACTTATAAGTAACATCATTCAGCATCTGTCTTTCTCTGTCTGACATGTCTCACTTGGCATAAGACCTCAAGGTCCACCCATGCTGTTGCAAATGGCAAGATCTGCTTCTTTCTCATGACTGAATAATATTCCATTGTATATATAGACCACAGCTTCTTTATTCATTTATTCGTTGACAGATGCCAGTTTCCATATCTAGGTTATTGTAAATGATGTTGCAAATAACACGGAAGTGTGGGTATTTCTTTGACATCCTGTTTTCAGTTGCTTAGTATATACTCAAAAGTGGAATTGCTGGATCAAATGGTAATTCTATTTTTAATTTTTTGGGGAAATGCAATACCATTTTCCATAATGGTTGCAGCAATTTATATTCTCACCAAAAGTATCCTAGGGTCCCCTTTACTTCACATACTCACCAACACTTGTTATCTTTTGTCTTCTTGATGATGCCACTCTAATAAGTGAGAGATGATTTCTCATTGTGATATTGATTTTCATTTTCCTGATATTAGTTATGCTGAGCATCTTTGCATGTACCTGTTGGCAATGTGTATGTCTTCTTTGAAAAAATGTTTGTTAATTCCTCTAACCATTTTTTTATTTGATTACAGTTTTGTTATTAAGTTGCATAAGTTCTTTCTATATTTTGGATATTAATCATTTATCCAATATATGGTTGGCAAATATTTTCTGCCATACATAGGTTGCCTTTTCATTTTGTTGATGATTTTGTTTGCTGTGCAGAAACTTTTGTTTATGTAGTCTTACTTTTTGATTTTTGCTTTCGTTGCTTGTGTTTTTGGAGTCATACCAAAAAAAAAAAAAAAAAGAAAGAAAGAAAGAAAGACAAAAACAATGTCAAAGAGCTTCTTCCCTACCTCTCCTTCAAGTTTTATGGTATCAGGTCTTATGTTTAAGTCTTTAATCCATTTTGAGTTAATTTTTTGAGTGGTATAAGGTAGGGGTCCAAATGTTGTTATCCAGTTTTCCCAACACCCTTTGTTGAAGAGACTATCCTTTCCCCACTGAATGTTCTTGGCTTCCCTGTCAAATATGAGTTGACTGTATATGCAATCATTTATTTCTGGGCTCTCTAATCTGCTCCACTGGTCTATGTGTCTTTTTTTATGCCAGTGCCATGCTGTTTTAATTACTAACACTTTGTACTATAGTTTGAAATCAGGAAGTGTGATGCCTGTGTAGCAGGCATTTACCCTGCTACATTCTAGCATTTTTACCTACAATGACAGACTGGCTTAACTACTTTCATAAATGTAATTGATGCCATTATGTATTCAGAAAGTCTTCATTTACAGGGCTTTTAGGCATTGGGCAATCAGTTATAACAACCAGAGAAACAAAGAATCTGTACTGCATTCAAGGTAATAATTTTAGAGCTCAAGGTAATATAATAATTAATAGAAAATGGAAAGATACCATTTTTGTCTACCAGATGGTTTAAATTTTATTTTATTCAAATGGCTGCACTGATACAATAAAAAATAATCTTGGATAAAAGTTCACAATGAAATACATCTCTTTTAAGAATGGTCATAAAGCATTTTTTATTTTTTTTTTATTTTTTAAGCATTTATTTTTAAGGGGTGATTGGGTGGCTCAGTCGGTTGGGCATCTGCCTTCAGCTCGGGTCCTGATCCTGGAGTCCCGGGATCCAGCCTTGTGTCAGGCTCCCTGTTGAGCAGGGAGTCTGCTTCTCCCTCTGGCCCTCCCCTTTCTCGTGCTCTCTCTCTCTCAAATAAAATCTTTTTTTTTAAATAATGTATTTTTAAGTAGTATTTACACCCAACGTGGGGCTCAAATTCACAACCGTGAGGTCAAGAGTCACATGCTCTACCAAATGAGCCAGCCAGGTGCTCTGTAAAGCATTTATTTTAAATTTTAGAATTTTAAAATTCAATATAATTGAATAAAGAAAATAAAATATTCCTTGAATTAAAATAGGTCACTTGTCTTTGAAGGATTATTCTTCTGTGGTGTGTAATTATTTATCATGATCCAAGAAAGGTAGGAGTTGAATTAAAATTAATGTATCTTTGCCTTATATACACCGGGTTGAAATCTGCAGTCTTTGATTTCACTTCAACTTGTATTTATGTGTTGTAACTTTAAAAGCTTTTACCAATTTAGCTGTAGTTCTATTTCACATTTATAGAATAATGAAAATAATAATTTGCTTCTAAAGTATTTGGCAATCCAAGTACAAAATTGCTGCAAACTACAAAGTATTACTTTAATCAGATACAAAAACATTGAATTCTGAGGCTCTTGTTGAGTATTTCATTTCAAGATATTTCATGGTACTACGTCTCCAGCTAATTTCTCTGGCTTTACAGGATACGCCTGCTTTCTGTCTCTCCTGATAAACGACATCTTCCGCTTTTTCTGTATTCTATAATTTGTGTTATTGAAAAGGTAAATCTCTTAGAATAAAGGCCTAGCAATGACTTTGCCAAAAATCTTTCAAAATCTCTATTCCCAAACTCTAAAAATATTATTTGCAAGTCAAAGTTGTATTTTCTCTAAATTAAATTTTGTTAGTCTAAGTTACCAGCTCAGCCAATCTTGGTTTTACTTTTCCATTTTCCTTTATAAGACTGATCACTTACTTTTGCATCTTTTAATATGTTTTTAAATCATTTCTGGGGCTTAAAAAAGTCCTGAGAAGAAACTTGGTAAAAGTACTCTTTTGAGTGCTGCTATGATAGGTGTTTTTCACTACCCTTACACATCACTATGACAGTCCTACACAAAAACTCTACTTGAAGTATGAAAATTAGTATAATTCCATGAAACAGAGATGAAGTTGAGCTGCCTCTTAAGGAAACTAGACTTTGAGACATCACTTTCTTTTTCAATAGGATATACATATGCAACCTACAGTTGAGCTTCTTTGGGTTTCTAATGTATTCTTTCATCATTTTATCATTAATCTTCACAAAAATTCTTATTAAGCCTGCTTATATATGCTTTGACAATAACACCTGTAACAATGGGTCCATGTGTCATTAGACAATATCTTTCATAATTCTTAGATTTACCTTATACTGTACTTACATGGGGAGGTATAATAGGTAAAATAATATGAACGTAACTTCTGGTATTAGAGAACAGTTCAAATACTGGATTTTTCATATAATAGCTATACTACTATGAATATATTTCTGAAATCTTAGAGTTTATTTTTTTTCTCCTGCTACATGTTCATTCAGGTTTATTTAGAGAAATATAAACTGTTCATTCCAGTCATTCATGGGAAAAGCTGAATGGCAGCCATAGTTGAATATTCTCTGTACTTATTCCAGACACTGAAGAAAGCTTTAGAAGATTTTGAACTGGCAAATTCTTGATTTTTAGTCAAAACTCACTGACCACAGTTACAGTTAGTCACTTAGCAAGTACCCCTAACCTGTGTTCAGCTGGAAAAGTGTTGCAAGTAATTGATGAGAAGTTCTATTGACTACTACATTTATATATCTGAGTCCTTTAAAGAAAAAAATAATACCCATGTTATAGAGCTGCTTCAAGGAGTTAATTAGATATTGAATGTAGAATTCTTATCACAATGTATGATACACAATGTAAACTATTAAATTTAGCATTATTTTATCATAATTATTTTTATTTTCAATGATTTGGTAAACAGAGAATAACTTGCCATTTTTAGCACTGTCTTCTCTATCCTTTTTCTTGGAAAACACTGAAACCAATAGTAATTTATTCTTTCATATTGTGAGAAAAATTAAATGTTCTCTTTTTACAAGGTTTCTGATAACACATGCATTTTCTCACTTTCCCACATCCCTGATACCATACTCACAACAAATATTACACATTTAAAAAATAAAATTCCAAATTAAATTGTTATCATATATTGGAAAATTACTGTATTATAGATCTTTAGTCTTGTATGTCCAATTCTTTCTATGTAAGTTAAGTATATTAACCTCAGTTTACAGATGAGGAAACTTATGTTCACAAATAGAAAGATGGTTGCAAAGTGCCCCATAGGTAGGAAATAGCATAGTGAGGATTTAAAGATAAGTCTAACTCCAAAATGAAACTTCTCAAAATATACATTTTTCTATTTAACCAATTGCTTAGTGCCTTATAGTTTATAATTAAATTCTGTATACTTGTTTAACTTTACAGTTACCACGTTAGGTGGTTATCATTTGCATGATACTCATTTTGTAGAATACTCACACTGAAGTTTACAAACATAAAAGTTACTGGCTAGGAATCAAACTAATAACTTTTGAGGTAGTTGTTTTTTTTTTTAATTAATCAATATGCTCTGACCTGAGACTTGGGATTTATTTTTATTTTATAAGTGTTTTGTGAAATGTCAATAATGGTTATAAAAATTAATGTGCAGAAGAAGGCTCACAGTCAAATAAGTTTGAGAAAGATTTAGTGTAGATTTCCATACTATAGGCTTTCAGAGCTTTTAATATCTTAGTGTATATTTTGACCCTCCAAGAAGTAAATATATAAAACAATATGAAAGTTTATGCATTTACCCATTAGGAATTTATACATGCAGCCACAGAGTATTTAATTATATACCTATTTACTCTCTACATACAATTAGAGTAATCCCTAATTCTTAAAATCTTTCATATTAAAGATGTGAGTTGACAATGCTGTTTCTTATTTTTCCTACCCGCCTGCTTGCTCTTCTTTTTAAGGAAAAAGAGGCACCATTCTGATTAAACAGAATGGAATTACAAATTACATACTTTTTTGATAATTTTATTTTTATTGAATGTGTGGAACAAAGGTTTTTTTTTTTCCCCAGAATAATCACATTTTCTTTAATTATGAGAAAACTATTGGAAGATTCAGACATGATAAAAATAACAATTGTGATTATTTTACATATTCTTATAGTTTATTTCTAAACTACCATTTCAGGGGTGCCTGGATGGCTCAGTTGGTTAAGCATCTGACTTTTGATTTTGGCTCAGGTCATGATCTCAGAGTCAGGAGATCAAGCCTTGTGTCAGGCTCCACGCTCAGTGTGGAATCTACTGGAGATGCTCTCTCTCCTTCTCCCTCTACCCTTTTCCCCACTCCCCCTTTCTCAATAAATAAATAAATAAAATCTTAAAAAAAAACCCTACCATTTCAGTGAGAGAGTTTACTTCTTAGAGAACTGTGTATAGCATGTAAACATGATACTAATTAAATTCAAAACTAAAGGTATAAATTATATAGTTTATATGTTTCCTAAAATCTCAAATGATATTCATGTCAACATTGCAAAATTCTTCTGGGAAATGCCTAAGAAAAGTCTCCAGGAATAAGTTTACACCAAATATTAATGTGTACATGAATTATATAACACTTTAATGTAGAGAAGTGACCTTTATTTCCTTTGTGATTTAAAACTAAAATTAGGGCAAATTTAAAAGACCAGGAGGGGCTAATCAGACAGTAATGTTATGTCTTCTTTTGAAGGTTTTATTTACTTATTTATTTGAGAGAGAGAGAGAGAGCGAGACAGCACACAAGTCATGGGGGAGGGGCAGAGGGAGAAGCTGACTCTTCACTTAGCAGGGAATCCAAAGCGGTGCTGGATCCCAAGACCTCGGGATCATGACCCGAGCCGAAGGCAGATGCTTAGCCCACTGAGCCACAGGTGCCCCCAGAAATGTTCTATCTTGATAGTGAGTGGAGAAGCAATGGAAGAGAAGAGGAAAAAAAAGGCAGGATAGTGTTAGGGAATAGAGGAAGAAACTGAGTAACTATAAAAAGAAAATTTGCATTCAGTATGTACAAGAATTGGAATTAAGAGTAGCACATTTTGGAGCTCAATATATATTGAGGAAATGGAGAAGGAGAATATTGAGCATACAATTCAAGAACCAAACGTCTGCAGATTGAGAAACTGCAACAGAACTCAGGCATCTGAAAACTGGTATGAAAGTCCTGTTTTCTTTCTTTTTTTTTTTTTAAAGATTTTATTTATTTGACAGAGAGAGACACAGCGAGAGAGGGAACACAAGCAGGGGGAGAGGGAGAGGGAGAAGCAGGAACCCCACTGAGCAGGGAGCCCAATGTGGGGCTCGATCCCAGGACCCTGGGATCATGACCTGAGCCAAAGGCAGACGCTCAACAACTGAGCCACCCAGGCGCCCCAAAAGTCCTGTTTTCAAAAGTGCATCTTAAGGAGGGTCACCTACCTGCTACAATGAATCTGACTGTAATTTACAAGAAAAGCACCATTTTAGGTAATACCTAAAATGTGTTACCTCATTTGTTTTCCTGTCCGTAATTTGTGCCCTAAGACCCTCAGATTATAAAAGTATTTAATGAATGAATAGAAGGCTCCAAGTGGGATGATTTGAGTAATTCATTTTGGTGACCTTTGGTATGGAAATATCTCTAAAGCTAGGCGATTTTTCCTTCCTCATGACAAGAATGGCTACATAAATCATGTGACCTCATTCACGTTATTACCAGGTTTGAAGCCAGTTAAAATAAATGATAAAAGATATTTTATGTCAAACAACATGAGTTTGCTTTCATTTACATCAGACATCACTAGCCTAAAAATGCAAGTGCAGAAAAGCACAAGTTAGGATATTTTATTTCTTTCAAATTTATTTTATTCATTTAGTTTACTTTTTCATATATATTTTAGCTTATTTACCTTCTCCTATTTATAGGACAACTTGAAGAAAATGTTTTCAGGGGCGCCTGGGTGGCTCAGATGGTTAAGCGTCTGCCTTCGGCTCAGGTCATGATCCCAGGGTCCTGGGATCGAGTCCCACATCGGGCTCCCTACTAGACAGGGAGCCTGCTTCTCCCTCTACCTCTGCCTCTCTCTCTCTCTCTCTGACTTTCATGAATAAATAAATAAAACATTTAAAAAAAAAAAAAAAAAAGAAAATGTTTTCAGACTTCTTTAGAATCATGGAGGAATTTTATTTTGGAATTACCTAAGAAAGAAATGAAAATATCCTCAGTTCACCCAAGTCCTTTATTAAACAACATTATAAGTGAAAATCTGTTTCCCCTGCTATATTATCTGAATACTCTGCTTAAAGAAACAAATAAACACCCTGACAGTTGACTGACAGGAAAGATGTTTTGTTTCCTTTTTTATTCCAGCTTCATTATTTGCCATGGAGATGAATTCTTGAAGTGACAGTTTGTGTTCATTTTAGTTCAGCTGTTCATTGACTTGTGCAACATCAAAATCCTTTCCAAAATGAAAAAAAAAAGTGATGCCTAGATATGATTCAGCGCCAAGCAATTTTACATGTTAGACAAGGACTCTTGGTATTTGAAGATAAAGGCATTTTGAAAGTCCACTGCAAAATCTCTAAAATTGTCATAATTCCAGTGTGGCGATATATCCTATTAAACTGCCACCACTTATTAATGGCCGTCACAATTTAGGGTCCTTGAACACAGGCACCCTGTATCTCATTAAGGCATCTCTTCCCACTCTTCCCGCAAACATGACATTTAGAAGACCATTATATGACTTACATAGATAATTGCTACAAGGTTCTAAGCCGCCCTGATCCTGCTCTGGCTTCGAGTCGTCAGCCTACTGTCAGCACATTCCAGTAGAGCTCTTATTAGTTAAATATTCTTGACAGTTCCTCACAAATACTATGTTTTTAAAATCTGAAAAGTTTAAACAGCTTGACATTTTAAGGGTTATCACTTTCTTTCCCAGAATAATTATTGCCAGTGTCAATAATGTATTTTTTTAAACTGGTGTATGGACAATAAAAATGTTAGGAGTTCATTTTCTACAGATTTATTTCAGTGTCGTTTTAAGAAATAATGTGTAATGTTATAAGCAGTAGGTGATGTAATTATGAGTCTGGTCTTTTTTTGCACATATAATTATTCTTCTATGCTTATTATTCTAAAATCATGTACTGCAAGACAAAACTTCGATAAAATAGAGATTAAAGGTCTGGAAGTTGACATAAAAGCTAAATTCATGGCAAAATTGCAAGTTTTCACTTCTTTTTTAATGTTGAAAATGGCTAATTTAAGTTTTAAAGTCACAGAGTAGACGTAAGTCAAGTTGGGAAAACTCTTTGGGATTCTCACCCACCTCTGCATCCAGGCCTATGATTAGAAGAGTATTAGATTAGAAGATTAGATTAGAAGAACATTTTTCTTATCACTTAAGTAAGTGTAGCAAAAAGCAGGAAAACAAATGCAAGGGACCCTGCAGAAAATATATATTTTTCAAATGTGAGAAGATTTCCAAATAATTAAAATAGTAAGGGAAGGTAGTAAGTATTTAAAGGAATTTTAATTATGTTTAATCATGTATATTTGAGAATTGAACTAAAAACCTTGCAATGGACCTGCATATAGGAATATTTATCTTTCAAAGTCCAAGATATGGACTTGTCCTTGAACATTTCTGGGAAGCAGAGGATCATTTTAAGGCAAATAAAATCCCAATGTTGAATAGAATTTTTTTTACTGAAAGTTCTTCACACTGAACCCAAAGCTACTTTTCTGAAACTCATATTTATGGTTGTGGCAGCAAAATGACCTTGCAAAAATATCTATGCTCTAGATCCTTGAACCTGTGGGTATGTCATATGGCAAAAAGCACTTTGCAGATGTGAATAAGGTTAAAGATTTTGAGATGGATAGATGGTCATAAACCATTAGGGTGGGACTAGTCTGTTAATATAAGGCCTTAAAACAGAGTATTTTCTCCAGTTGGAGGCAAGAAGACATAAAGCAGAAGTGAAGATCAGAGAGACTTAAACTATGAGAAGGACTCAATCTGCCATTGCTGGCTTTGAAGACAAAGGGCTACAGACCTGGGGGCACAGGAGGCCTCTAGAAGCTGAAAACAATATCCAGGTGGAAACCAGTAAGGAAACAGGGCCTTCAGCCCTAAAATGCACGGGAGTGAATTCTGACAACAAGCTGAGGGAGCCTAACAGTGGATTCTCCTCCAGAAACAGCAGGTAAGATTTCACCTCTGCCCTCTGAGACCCAAAGCAAACAACCAAGCCCACTCTGATTTCTGAAATACAGAACAGTAATAAATTTATAATAATAAACTTATGGTAATAATAATGACTGTAATATAAAATAATACAGTGTTCACTGGTTCTGTCTCCTGGCTCTGCAAAGAAACCCTGTAACTCCCAATCCAACTCCTTGGAATAATTTCAGGTTTTCAAAATAACTCAGTATCTTCCTATTCGCCTTCTTTTCTCCAAGCTAACCCTTAATTCTTTGAAGTATCCTTGCCCTCCCCAAAGGCATTAACTAATATATCTCTCTGTATATGCCCTGTTTTGTTCGTGTCAATCATAAAGCACTGTGCTCTGTATTAAACAGTGATTCAGAAGTGAACTGACTGAAAAGGGCACAGAATTATCTACTACTTAAAGGTGGAAAGTTGTAACAATGCACGATTTTTTTTTTTTTTTTTGGCAAACATTTCATACTGCTAGCAACTTATCTATGGTCAGTTTATATCTTTGGATATTTCTCAGATAAATTTCTCTAAACCATTTTCATCCATCCTAAAAATGATCAGTTGATTTTTAAAAGTTATACCCATACAAACACCAAACACTTATGCCACCTACACACATATAATTGATTTTTGGAAATTTTCCTCATATTAGTTTTTGATCTAAAACCAATGACAAGAATACTTAAATTACTATATTTCTTTGATTCAAAGAAATGGCCACTATAATTTAATAACATATTTTGGAGAAAAAAAGAAGTCTAATCAAATTACCTATGTACATCTATCATAGGATATATTTCAATTTAGAAATGCTAAAATGTGAAGTGAAACTTTATTTAGGAATGTTATATATAAAACAATATATATATTTATGTGTGTATATATATGATTATATATATATATATACATACACATTTCAAAACAATCATATACATTTGCAAGTATGATTTGATGTAGTGAATATGACCTTATTGGAAATAGTATCTTTGTAAATATAATTAAGTATCTCAGGATGAAATCATCTTGGATTTAAGGTAGGTCCTAAATCCAATGACTAGTGTCCTTAGAAAAGAGAAGGATATTTGGGGCAAAGAGGCACGTGGAAGGGAGAAAGCCACATGAAGATCGAAACAGAGATCTGAGTGATGTGTCTATAAACCAAGGCACACGAAGAATAAGAGAGGCGTAGAATGGATTTTCTCTTAGAACCTCCAGAAAGAACCAATCCTGCCAACAGCTTGATTTTGGACTTCTGGCTCCAGAAGTGTACAAAAATAATTTCTGTTATGAAGTTTGTAGTAATTTGTTACGACTGTCCTAGGAAACTAATACAGATTTTGTAACCCAGAAGAGTGAGCAGCTACAAGTACCTGAAAATGTGGACTGGCTTTGAAATTGGACAATATGTAGAGGCTGGAAGAATTTTGAAGCACATAAAAGAAAAAGCCTGGATTGCTTTCCAGGGACTACTGGTGGAAATATAAATTTTAAAAGGGCTACTGATGAGATATGAGAATAAAATGAGGAATATATTACTAGAAACTAAAAGGGAGGCATTCTTTGTTATAAAATTGCACAAAACTTGGCTGAATTGTAATCTAGAGTTGTACAAAAAGCAAGTCTTAAAGGCAGGGACATTGGATAATTAGCTGAGATGTCCTAGCAGAGTGTGGAAGCTGCCACCTAGTTTGTTCTTGATACTTACAGTGAAATCTGAGGAGAAAGAGATAAACTGAGGGAGGAATTCGGAAGCAAAAAAGAACCAGCACAGTGCTTTTTTTTTTTTGAGTTTCAGTTTTATCAAGATATAGAATATTAACATAACAGCAGAAAGTCTTCTCCTACCCTTCCCAA
This sequence comes from Halichoerus grypus, assembly GCF_964656455.1. NCBI lineage: Eukaryota > Metazoa > Chordata > Mammalia > Carnivora > Phocidae > Halichoerus > Halichoerus grypus. The sequence goes on from NC_135716.1 coordinate 50,949,631, forward strand.
TGAGACCATGTTCCCTATCTCTAACCCTAGAAGTGTGAATTGTTCTGATTTTTTCCATCTTAGATTAGTTTAGTACATTCTAGAATTTCATATAAATAGGATCATACATTTTGTGCTCTTTTGTGAGGCTCCTTTCACTTAGCATAATGTTTTTGAAATGTATTCATGTTCTTAAGTGTATCAGTAGTTTGTTCTTTATTGCTAGCTAGTATTCTATTGTGTACATACACCACAATTTGTTTACCCATTCTTGTGTTGGTGAATACTTGAGCTGTTTCCAATTTGGGTCTATTATAAATAAAGCTTCTATTAATATTCCCGTACAAGTCAATCTTAGGACATATGTTTTCATTATCTTGGGTAAAGACCTCAGGAATAGAATTTCTGGGTCATAGCATAGGATTATGTTTAGTTTTATAGGAAACTTCCAGACCATCTTCCAAAGTGGTAATACTGTTTTGTATTCCCATCGACATTCTATGGGAGCACCTGCTTTCTCTTTCTGCACTGTGGTTTCTTTTCTTGTTCACTCTTTAAGATCCATCCTTTTGGGAACTGAGCTTTATATGGGGGGTTCCTATTACCCTCCCAGCTAGGGTGGGCCCTAGACTTCATCTCCTTCTGTGTGCCTTGAGCATCAACAAAACAGATTAAAGTTCACTACAGTGGAGCAAACACCCTTAGGATAAAAGCCAGTTCCAGGGATGTACCTCCTAGGATTCCTGTTTTCGGTTCATTTTGGCATCTGCAAATGCCTTACTTGTTTGCAAGATCTTTAAAATATTAAGAAATATAAAATTATCCAGAATTTTAAATTGTTTTTAATGGAAGGGATTAATTTCCCATTTTAATGAGATTAGATTTCACTTAGGAAATCTGCCATGCTATCACTAACTGAAAGTCTCCAGAACACACTTTTTATTTTTTAAATTTCATTTATTTATTTATTTATTTATTTATTTAAATTCAATTAACTAACACATAATATATTATTGGTTTCAGAGGTAGAGGTCAGTGATTCATCAATCTTATCTAATAGCCAGAGCTCATTATGTCACGTGCCCTCCTTAGCGTCCATCACCCAGTTCCCCCATCACCCCATCTCCCTCCCCTCCAGCAACTCTCGGTTTATTTCCTATGATTAAGAGTCACATATTGTTTTTCTCCCTCTCTAGTTTTGTCTTGTTTAATTTTTTCCTCTTTTCCCCTATGATCCTCTCTTTTGTTTCTTAAATTCCACATATCAGTGAGATCATATGATAACTGTCTTTCTCTGATTGACTTATTTCACTCAGCATAATACCCTCTAGTTCCATCCACATCATTGCAAATGGCAAGATTTCATTTTTCTGATGGCTGAGTAATATTCCATGTGACATATATATATATATATATATATATATATATATATATGCCACATCTTCTTTATCCATTCATCTGTTGATGGACATCTTGACTCTTTCCATAGTTTGGCTATTGTGGACATTGCTGCTATAAACATTGGGGTGCATGTGCCCCTTCGGATCACTACATTTGTATCTTTGGGGTAAATACCCAGTAGTGCAATTACTGGGTCAGATGGTAGCTCTATTTTCAGCTTTTTGAGAAACCTCCATACTGTTTTCCAGAGTGGCTGCACCAGCTTGCATTCCCACCAACAGTGTAGGAGGGTTCCCCTTTCTCCACATCCTCACCAACATCTGTCATTTCCTGATTTGTTAATTTTAGCTATTTTGACTGGTGTGAGGTGGTATCTCGTTGTGGTTTTGATTTGTATTTCCCTGATGCCGAGTGATGTTGAGCACTTTTTCATGTGTCTGTTGGCCATTTGGATGTCTTCCTTGGAGAAATGTCTGTTCATGTCTTCTGCCCATTTCTTGATTGGATTATTTGTTCTTTGGGTATTGAGTTTGATAAGTTCTTTATACATTTTGGATACTAGCCCTTTATCTGATATGTCGTTTGCAAATATCTTCTCCCATTCTGTTGGTTGTCTTTTGGTTTTGTTGACTGTTTCCTTTGCTGTGCAAAAGGTTTTTATGTTGACAAAGTGAGATGTCATGAAATAAAGGAAGAATGTCAGACTTCTGGGATTCTATAGGCAGGAAATAGGCTGGTAGGGCTATCTGCATGTGCTAACTTTCAAGAAAAGGAATAAAGACTCGAAAGGCAAAGCCACAGAAACAGAGGCAGAGATCAGAAAGGCATGCCCTGAAACAAAGACCAAAGTAATCTCTACAGGCCCAGAAGGTGGAGAATCAACCACAGAAGATAATTTTCAGTCACTGAAACCCATAGGAATTTGTCCTGGCAAGAGACAAAGATAGGTTGTCAAGAACTGTAGTGAAGGACATGGAAAGAAGTACTTACATTCAAAGTTCAATTTAAGGGAAAAAACTGACAGATCTTACAATGAATAGCAAAAGGACTGGTGGGCAAGACACAGATGTTATTGATGGTCTTACACTTTTTGGATTGCAGAACTGACATTTATTTAAATAGGATATTGGAAAATGATCCAATTTTGGAAGATATTGCAGTGAATGATTAAATTTTATAAACGAAGGAAGTAAGGTACAAGAAAAGATCCTTGAATCCAGTTCTGACTGATTTCAAAGCTCATACTCTTAGTTGCTCAACTATTTTGTCTCCCAATAAACCACTTCTGCAACAATTATAAATTATTCCTGTGTACAAGGTGTTATATATTTTCTATGTATAGAATTTCCTCTGGGCCTATCAAAAGTAAAATAACACTTTTTAACACTTTCTTCCTTAAAAATATATAAGAAGTTGTATTTAGGGGGCGCCTGGGTGGCTCAGTCATTAAGCATCTGCCTTCGGCTCAGGTCATGATCCCAGGATCATGGGATGGAGCCCCGCATTGGGCTCCCTGCTCATCTGGAAGCCTGCTTCTCCCTCTCCCCCTCCCCCTGCTTGTGTTCCCTCTCTCGCTGTGTCTCTCTCTGTCAAATAAATAAAATCTTAAAAAAAGTTATATTTAGGGTAACTGTGACCAATATTTAAAATATTAAATATTAAAATATTAACTGTAACTAATCTTAAGTCCCTAGTTTCTTGAGGACAGTATTACTAAAGACCTTGATTATTTGTCAGTTACTTGAGAGTACATGCAAAAAGAAATGTAGAATCACTAGGGGACATCAAAATGTAGTAATATCAAATTATGGGGAACTGAACTAATTTCCTTGCTTTGGTGTATTTTTTGTTCATAGTTATGCCAGAGAGAAAGTCTATACAGTTTTCAGCAGGAAATTTAACAATGTATCCTGTGATAATTTGTCAGTAACTTAAATCAAATCACAGAGAGAATATTTTTCCCCTTTTCTTCCTCCCTCACTCCCTCCCTTCCAAACCCTCCCATCTCTTCCCCTGTTCACCGCCCCCAACCTTCCTCCCCTCTTGAGCTTCTCTCTCTCTCTCTTTTTCTTTATCTGGTCAATTGTTTCACAAAAAGGAACTGGCTCTTTCTAATAGATATCAAACTGAACCGACTACCTTACTCCAAACTAAAATATCAAATAGAAAATATATCGAATAGTAATAAAACTCAAGATAGTGGAAAAACAGGCTAAAATATATAGATGATAAAGATATAGACCTAGACACAGATATAGAGATGAAGATACAAATACATATACAGATATAGACAGTGAAAACAGGCTATGTAAATTCCAAACCTGAAGTTCAAATGACCAGCTGTTGAAACATAACCAGGAACACTTTTTAAGAGTATTCTATACGGGGTGGGTAAAGAGATTGTCAAAGCAATGTACGTTATTGGTATGACTTGGTTTTCCAATAAAAAAGGTCTCTGTGTTTCATGAAAGATAAAGGTAATATCACAACAGGTTTATATTAAATACAGGCCTCCTATTCTTCTGGCATGATACTGACAAGTTTAAACAGTTTTAATAGATGGTACTGAGCATGGCATAAGATTATTTATGTTTTTATTTACATAAGTATTCAATGTTTTCTGTATATTTTCACTGGTTAATAAGAGAGGTCTTTGGGCTCCCTGAAGACATAGACCATGAGAAAGGTTTGAAAATTTCTTCAGAAACATCAAGGACTTTTTGAAGAACTAAGGAAAAAAAATTCACTTATATTTTCCATAATTTCTTCTGCAAATTATGACTCTGACAATTGGAGTTAAAAAAAAAAGAATTGGGGTGCCTGGGTGGCGCAGTCGTTAAGCATCTGCCTTCGGCTCATGTCATAATCCCAGGGTCCTGGGATCGAGCCCCTCATCGGGCTCCCTGCTCAGCGGGAAGCCTGCTTCTCCCTCTCCCACTCCCCCTGCTTATGTTCTCTCTCTCGCTGTGTCTCTGTCAAATAAATAAATACAATCTTAAAAAAAAAAAAGAATTAAGATAATGAAAACCAGGCAATAAATGAATCGAGATGACTTAGAAATGAAGATGTGAGGGTTATTTAGCCATGATATAATAGTAGCATTCAGATTTACAAAGGAATCCCGTTTTATAACAACAGTGATTGTCTATGTTGAATATATAATAACTGAAAATCAGTTTAATTTGAAGCAAATGTAATTCGAATTATGTGAAAAGAATTACTTTAGAATACCAAATACTTAGGTAGGAACAACAGATTTAAAGGTCAAGAATTCATCACTGATGTTAAATTAAGCATTTTAATTTTATAATTCATCAGTTCAACTTTTCTTACTAAAAATTCCATAATTATGCCCAAATTATAAAGTAGAGCAATACTATTTTAAGAATCCTGGCAGCAAATACTAATCTTTATACCATTACCAACCTATTTAAATCCCATTGAAATTGTTTTCTCATCATGTTACTTGTGTCTTCTGAGTAAATAGAAGAAAATTATAACTTTGCACTTCCTCTTACTAAAAATCTATTAGCACGTTATGACCCTGGCACTATCAGCTTATATTGAAATGGAGGCAAAATGATATTCTGAGGTAGTGGGTAGGTGAAACAGTAACACTTGACTTGCCTTCAGAGCACTAGTAATTCTACTAATTTAATGATCGTCCTTCCACCTCCACACTTCTGTTGTTTATTAAAATTATCTCCTGGAGCCCCCTGGATGGCTCAGTTGGTTAAGTGTCTGACTTCTGATTTCATTTCAGGTCACGATCCTGCAGTTGTGAGATTCAGCCCTCTGTCAGGCTCCATGCTGTGTGCAGAGTTGGCTTCAGACTCTCTCCCTCTTTCTCCTTCCCCCCTCTGCCTCTCCCCCTGCTTGTGCTCTCTCTCTCTCTCTTTTTCTCTCTCAAATAAATAAATAAATAAAATCTCTCCTGGACACAACATCTACTCTAGCTTTTTTTTCCTCAACTTAATCATGCCCCAAATCTATGTTATGGAAGATTATCTGAGCCTAAAACATGATAATAAAATGACACCAAACTCCAAAATAAAAAGTGAAAATTTTCTGTGCTAAAATGAACATACACTTAAGCATTTCAATTTTACAGTAAAATCATGGATCATACTGTGAATTATTAAGTGAAAAGAGTAACTAAAGAATCAGTGTCCAAGAATAAGAGTCAAGTAGAAAAAACAAATTTTATTATATATAACCTCTTTTTATTTATTTATTTATTTTTTAGGAGCCACAGTTTGAAGAATTTTGACGTGGTTTTGGAAAACTAAGACAAGAATGAGTGGAAATTGAAAGCAACAACAAGTTTAGTTATTTGGGGAAAGAGCCAGAAGTGACAGGTTTCTGAAAATATTACTCTCAGCTAAGGGTTTAATTTAGTCTCAGGAAAAACAGGTAAAAAGAATAGTCATCGTTGTGGTAATTTAATATTATCTGGAGAGGCATGACAATTTTTTTTCCTTCTTGAAATATGTTGTCTCTTAAGGTTAAGATGCATGTAGATTAAATGGAGAGATTACCTTTATTCAAGACGTGAAGGGGCTAATAATAATGAAATTCACGGGCTTCCTTCATACTATGCCAAATTTTGGACAGTTGTTTAATCTATGCCTGAATGCAATGGAAGCTTTAAATGGTATGTACCTATATTTCGAACTTAAAAATAGCATGTAAGTGTAATGAACAGAATATCTACTTTGTCTTTATTACCTGTAGGATAAAATATATGTACAATTCACTCCAGTTCAATTACATTAAAGGTGACCTGCAAAAATATTATAAATTTCAATTGCCTTAGCTTTGTGCTTCAGCAGTCAAAGATCTCCTCTAGGTAAGCCAAGATAAGTCAGCAAATAAACCAATAAATAGTGACCCTTCAAAGCACTTTTTAAAGTCCTTAAAGTCAAACTCTGCCATATTTTAGCTTTTTTAAAGAAGATTTTGTTTGTTTTTAGAGAAAGAGGGAGAGAGAGCAAGTGCAAGTGGGGGTGGGGGGACAGAGAAGCTCAAGCAGACTCCACGCTGAGCCTGTCATGGGGCTCCATCCCACGACCCTGAGACCATGACCAGAGCCGAAACCAGGAGTCAGACACTCAGCCTGACAGAACCACCCAGGTGCCCCTGCCATGTTTTAGTTTTGCCAATAACATCAAGACTCACACATCAAGGACTATAAGAGGTAACAGTGGGGAAAAGGCTAGAGATCTATAAGACTTTATGCAGTGGATTGTTTTCATTTAGGAAAAAATGGGTTGTTAGATAATTTTCTTGGTGTTTGCCAGACCTAAAATACAGTCATTTGGAGTCACCATATTCCAGTAAAAAACAGTGAGAGAATAGTGTACTATGATACATTTCTTAATATGAATTTTTACTTCAATTTTTAAAAAGTTTTAACTTTTAAAGCTAGTAAAGTTCTAATGCTGGATCCACCATTTCCTCTTTTTCTCCTGTATATTAGTCAGGATTCTCCAGATAGAACCAGTATAAAGAACCAACCAATATATACTTGGAGGGGGGGGGGTTTCGGGTCGTGGTGGATTACAATTAATCATCAAAACATCCCATATGAGCTATTCAGACTTCCAAATGTCAGAAAGCTATAGCTTAACAAAAACTGATACTCTTGTCTCCCGGTATAAACACTGCTCTAAAACCACTAGAAAGAAATGTCAGCAGAGTGTACAGTTTCTCTGTATAAGATAAGATCACCTAGACTTTATTGTGTAATAGAAACTCTGATTTGCCTTTTTGAAATCTACCTATGGAAACCATTTTTAAAACTGCCACATCATCATTGTTATTGAGTGCTAAAGACAGACACTTTACAAACAAGAACCATGAGAAATTAGAATCCTTTTTGCTTTTTACATAGTGACTCTAAAGATCAAGGTCAAAAAACTTTTCCAAGGACAGATGTACTGTAAATTCTAAAGCCAAAATCTAACACAATCTGAGCTCCTTCAGAGGCCCTGCTTTTTCTCTGCTTCTATTTGTATTCTTTTTGTGTAGTTGCAATCCTACTTTCTCCAACCGAATTCTACCTTGACCATCTAGAGGTTATTAGCTGCTGCCTGCCTTCCCATCCCTGTTCATAACGACAGCCTAAGAAACCCCTGTTGCTTTGCAGTGTGCAGAGACTTCCATATAGTAGCCCACATGAAAAGCACCTCAGGAACAAATCAACACCTGCAATTCCTAGTGAATCCTCTTGTGATTTGATTTGGAGCTCATTTCTGAAACAACTGTGTGTTATCTCTTCCAAAGTGGTTTAAAACTTATCTCTGGATCAGTGATTACATACCTTCCCCTTGTACTTTAGGGTGATTCGGAGTATAACTCCAATTCAGTCTAAAGTGCCCCAAAGTCCTCCTAAGGTGAATATCTTCTATACCACATAGCTTATATTTTAAAATATACAATTACTAATACATCCTCCAAGACTTCCATTTAAATACTTCCGTCCATTTTGTTTGATATGGTAACAAACCGATAGAAACTAGTCTTATTTATATTGTCTTACACAGTTGTCAATACACTATTACTGGTCTTGCTTAACTGTTTTATATGTGAATATATTGAATCATCATATTGAATGAACTCATACTTCATTTTGTGTGGAGGAGATGTTCAACAAATATTGGCTCATTTATTGAATAATGGGGAACTATAGCAGAAAAAGCCAAATTAAAGAAATAATAATCTAAAAATGGAGAACAAATGTTGAAAAGACAAATCTTCACAGATGTGGAATGGGTGAGAATTCCACAGGTAGGAATGCAAATTGGTGCAACAACTGTGGAAAACAGTATGGAGGTTCCTCAAAAAATTTAAAATAGAATTACCATATGGTCAGTCATTCTACAACTGGGTATTTACCCAAAGAAAATGAAAACACTAACTCAAAAAGATATATGCACCACTTTGTTTACTGTAGCATTATTTACAATAGCCAAGATATGGAAGCAATCCAAGTGTCCATCCATAGCTGACTGGATAAAGAAGGTGTGATGTATACACACACACACACACACACATATATATATATATATATATATATATATATATATATATATATATATTCACACAATGGAATATTACTCAGCCATAAAAAATGAAATCTAGCCATTTGAGACAATATGGATGGACCTAGAGGGTATAATGCTAAATGAAATAGTCAGAGAAAGATAAATACCATATGATTTCACTCATCTGTGGAATTTAAGAAAGAAAACAAAGAAAAAAAACAAAAAAGAGACACTTAAATACAGAGGTTGCCAGAGGGGAGGTCAATAGGGGGATGAAAGAATTAGATAGAGAAGATTATGAGCACACTTATCTTGATGAGCACTGAGAAATGTATACAATTGTTGAATCACTATATTGCACACCCTAAACTAATGTGACTGCATGTTAATTGTACTTCAATTAAAAAATAAATAAAAAGACAAATTTCCACAGATGTTAAATAAAGACTAATTATTATATTTTAAGTGCTTTTCTTTGTGCAGCATTTAAAACCAATTTATTCCAAAATTTAAAATAGCCTAGACTTAATTAAATCAAGGTTGCATGCTTTTGTACATTTTATGATAATCTTCTGAAAAAACTGATCATATTTCAAGAAAAATAATCAATATAAAAAGAGGTAAAAAAATAATTAAATGAAAATGGATTTACAACTCTAATGATTTATGATATTCCTTATTCATGTGGGAAAGACTTTCTGTGACTAGGTAGCCCAGGTCCCCCAGAATTCTTTTACCAAACCAATCCTTTGTCTTATGGGTTTACACAGATTTGAAAAAAAACTCGCTCACTAAGCTACAAAGGAATATGCTGCTTAATAACTGTGTGTTCAAATCCTCCACTACTGAAGGTAGCATTGCCATTCTTCTTTTAACAAGTTCAATTTTCAAACAGATTAAGGTGAAGAAGGTGGAGAGAAAGTCTTTAATTCTTTATCCCATCTTGTGGATGGTTGTAGATTTCTCCCTTTCTAAATATTTTTCTAATTACAAACAGCACATATTTTTAAATGGGTAAGATATATATAAAAGTATAAAGAATAAAACAATGCTTACAGCTCCATAACAGAGAAATAATAATTTGTAACATTTTGATATATATTCTCCAATCATATCTCCATTTCCTATGTGAGCTTGGTTGACCTCATCTCATGAGACTTTGATAAGACTAAGTCAAATATTGTTCACCTATTATGTAAGAAATCCAATATCTTCTCCAAGAGCTTAGGGAATTCACTGGGGGCATACAAGATGCATACAAATTTATGGTTATGTATTTATTATATTTATATATTAAATAATATATTTATATTTACATACATATTTTTGGCTATATATATTCGGGGTGGCTAGTCATTTCTGGCTTTTGTTTCTGCTTTCTGCTGTATTCTTTTTCTCTGTTTTGCATTCTGCGATTAGTACTTTATCTATGTTCACTACTACTGACATGGACACATTTATTTATTCAGAAATATTCAGCAAATACCAACTCTGTGTTGGACACTATTCAAGACACTGGAGAAACAACGGTGAGAAAGAAAGATAGAATCCTATTCTTGCTAAATTATACTTCAAGGGTGGTGAAGAGTGTGAGGGGCAGACACACAGGCAAACAAGTAAGTACAGCAGCTAGTATGTCGGATGGCACTGAGTGCTACAGAGAAAAATAAAGCGGGGGAGTAAGATAGAGGGTTGCAAAGGTGGAGGTTGCAATTTCTAAAAAGTGGTCTGCGAAGATCTTATGGTGAAGTGACATTTGATTAAAGACCTGAATGGGGTCTTTCAAATCTGAAAATACTTTTGCTACCTCATCCTCCCAAATTTTTTTTAAAAATGAAAAAAAAAAAAAAAGCAAAAATACTAAGAGGTAACTTGTTTAGGCTTTGACTGGAGTTTCAGGAAAAATAGAAGAGATTTACCAAAGCAACCACAAAATAAAAAAAAAATTAATACTAGATTATTTTTTCTTAAAACTTCTCATTAATAGAAGGGTTTAATTTCTTAGAATGTTAATGAGTCTTCTCTCCCTTGCCTTTAATCCCTCTTGATTTCCTTCTCTGTCATTCTCTTTTCAGGATCCCACTTCTTTTTTCCCTTTGTCCATTCCCTTGCCTTGATGTCACTCTTCCCTCACCCTAAAATCCTGTTTGTGAATGAATATATAGATATATAAATTAATTTTTAATGGGGAAGATATAACATATCCTGTAAAGGGATTTACCTATTTTTTTTTGTTTCTTACTATCTAATGACATCAGTGTCTCATAATCTATATTTAGGGAAATTATCAAGGTACTTCCCTGAAAAAAAGACTATTCCATCGTTAATATAAACTGTAATTGCTGAAGTAATGTCCTTGTTACACTATATATGAATAGGTTTATAAATAATTAGAAACGTATTTAGATGCTTTATAATCTCTTATTTATTTCATGAAATATCAGTTCTTTGACATATCAGAATTTCAAAAATAAGCTTTAATTACTTCACTTCATTGTCATATGTTTTATATCCTAGTTTATGCAAATAATTTCACTATTATAAAGCATTCTGGCCACTTCAGTTATCATTATTATTATTATTATTCCTAAAAATAATGTAGATGTAACATCATATACTCTGGAATAAGAATTGGCTGGGTGGTATGTAATCTGAATACACTTCTGTATAACTGTAAGAGTCTAGACAAGTTATTTAAAGGCTCTGGTCCTCAGTTTTCTTATAAGTAGGGATAATAGTAGCATAAATTTCTTAGACTTGTGATAATTAATGAGTTAATATAATGAAAACTTCTAAGAAAAGGACTTGATACACAATTATTTATTAAATGTTATTATTATTATTCTTACCTTTTGGAAAATATTTGTGTGTACATTTCTGATTATTACATTAGGATTAGAAGTGGATGTAATGGGTAAAACCAAGGTAATTATAATGAATTTAAACTCCTGGTCCTTATAAGAGACTGGTTTCTAGGTATGCATGAGAATACTGACCGAATTTTATTAGTGCTGAATAATATGCTTTTAAAATATTTGATAAGTTTATAGATAATAATACTACCTTATAATTTGTTTTTATTTTATGTTACTAGGTGCTATAAACTGTTTTCCTATGTTTATTGGACATTTGTATTTCTTCCATCAGTCATTATCTGATTGTATCTTTATAATTTTTCTATAAAGTTTTAGGTTTTTATAAAATATATTTCTAATTAGGCAGAAGAAATGTAAATGGCATATAAGAGCCTCTGCAAACCTTTAATTTCAAGAACGATTTGGCACATAAATCTTTCCAGATAATAGAAATCAAGATGTCTAAATACCACCATCAAGAGAATTACAAAAATTCCTTTAGCAATCCATTCTGATCTCAGAAAAATTTAATTATATGTAGCTTTTTTATTATACAAAGGGGTATCTTTACCAAGTTCCATTAGAAATTAATTTCTGACTGTAGGGTGGTAGAAAAACATTTAATAAAAAGGCTGTATTTTAGAAATTAGAATAATCCAAAACTGGATGTGTCAATGATAAAAGTAAGATTTTTCTGGCACTTACTTTGTAACTTCAACTTATGAAAATCCCAGCAGTGTTTTGTTTAAATTACGGGCTTTACAATGGCCAAATTGAATTCTGATAGCGTACCATTATAAGATCAGTTGGTCAGCCGATTGTTCTAGATTATTGCCTCAGCAGCTGTGGATTTCTATCAGGGCACTATGGGACGCTTAAAATGTAAAGCATATTTAGCTGCACCCTTGTGTGATATATATGACTATCTTCATATTTAAATTTTCCTCTGTTGGGATATAAAAGATATATCTCTATGTACGTTGTGCAAACAGAAGACAGATACATTCTGTGGTTTTAATTTTTCACATCTATTCATTAAAGCACTCAGTCTTACAATAATAAGCTTTCTCTGGTTTTCCTTTTATGCTATAGGACTCTGTATGTGTTGTATAAATGCTCCATGGAAAACATTAATAGCCTCTCAGTATGAGTATCATTTCTGATGTTGGAAGGAATGCAAATTTGTGTATTAGAAGAGTCTCTAGGGTTCAAGTTTCTACCATTTCTAATTATTAACTTAGGGGCACAGGTGAGACAAGTTCGGGACATTGGGATTTGGTTTTCAATTACATTTCAATCTTTTATTCAACCTGTGAGTATAAAAGAAAAACGAAACAACCAGAAGCATTTAAGGTTTTCACCCAGACATGTGCCTAGTGAGAAAGAGAACGAATTGAATAGTTGGGCTTGGGCATTTTCCAGAATAATATCCTCAAACATTCTAAGTATTAAGCGAACTACTGTACAACTTGTTGACTCCTGCCATGTTATTATAATCATTTTATTAGAGTTTCTATTATCTTTATTTGATGTAAAGACATCTATTATTTTATATAATATAAAATTCATTCTATCTTACTATTTAAAAGGCATACAGCCATCCAAAATAGCATCAAACTACTAGACAGCATCATTATCTATGCAGTTTTATAATAATTAAAAGACAAATTTGACTTGTTACCTTATTATGGTTACTGCAAACTCTATAGAAAAATTCAATAGGATTTAAATATACCCTCACACAGAAGTCTATTCTACTACTTTGGAGAAAACCACCCTCATAGAAATGACTAATACAAATCCATTGTATCATTTTATTTTGGTGATGCTTGCCAGTGAAGTATATTCGGGAACGGTTCCTGGAGTACATGCAAAGTCCCTGTTTCGGCACAGAAATGTGTTTTAATACTATCCCAAGGGAAAAGAAAAGCATCTAGCAATGTCTGCTCAATTACAGGATACTTGCATAGTAAATTATAATGTAATCTGGTGTTAGAGCCCAATGTATTCACGTTGGTTGGAAGACAGATTCTATCACTATTTATCACAGAGATAGCAAAGTAAAAATATTTAGCCAATTCCCTGATGCTGCTTCATTAAATTACCAATGGATAATTTGCTTATCATATTACTGTATTTCTGATGATCCCAAACAATTCTGAAAAACTAGGTTTCTTGCTTAGGCTTGCTTTAACATATATTAGAAAAGTTTCCTTTGGGCAGAGGCCAGACTGAATCGATCCTCACATTTCCTCCCAAAGCTGCTCTGAATCAGTCTGTCCCTTTCTAGTTGTCATCTTCAAAGAAACTTTATGTTCTTTCGTGGGCAAAATGTCTTATATTACTCAGGGAAATGAAATACATTATTTTGTACTAGCTTCGTTTTTTCTTTTCTTTTTTTTTTTTTTTAAAGATTTTATTTATTTATTTGAGAGAGAGAGAATGAGATGACAGAGAGCATGAGAGGGAGGGGGGTCAGAGGGAGAAGCAGACTCCCTGCTGAGCAGGGAGCCCGATGCGGGACTCGATCCCGGGACTCCAGGATCATGACCGGAGCCGAAGGCAGTCGCTTAACCAACTGAGCCACCCAGGCGCCCTAGCTTCGTTTTTTCTTTTCTTTGAATTAATTGCCCCTTGCTTATTTTCTGGTACTATTTAACTGTACTCCTTATTCCAAAAACAGTTAATGACTGGGTCAACAAGCAGTCTGAAGAGGGGTTGTATAGCACTAGTCCTTATAGCTAAGAAAGCTCAACTCCTACTATTACATGGTTCTAAAAGGGTCCTTTAAGTTGAGGCATAAATATAAGTATTGTTTCTTATTTAGAAGCACACAAAACAATAGAAAGTTAAAGGCCAAAAAAATGTTTATTTAAAAATTGCAGGGAGGCAGAAATCATATTGGGGAAAGAACTCTTGTTTTAGAAAACCACTCTACTGTAAGCTTACATAAAAAGTTGAAGCCACTGGATATAGCCCAGATAGGTGTCTACACAAAACAGGGCAAAAGAATTTATAATTCAGATCCAATGCAATGGGGTGGCAGGAGTTGGGAAAGTTCAGATTTAGGAAGGTATAGAGAGTTAAGGAAGAAAGATCTTTACTGAAGGAGGAGCTTAAAAGGCTACGGAAGAGGCCATGGCTGATGCTACTCCATATGTTTTTTGTTTGTTTTTTTGTTTTTGTAGAACTAGGAAAGCTGCCTTTCCATCATATGAGAGCAACCCTGGGCCACAGCTCTGGGCTGAATTTCAGCCTTCAGTCAGCCCTTCAGCTCAACATCCCTGTGCAGGGCACAGTCTGCTAAACCACAAGTGGCTGTCTTGGACAGGGCTCTGGGGAAAGGGTGAACTGTCACTGGTCGGAGGAATGGCCAGAGAATAGAAGAACATGATACCTGGCAGACAATTTTCAGTCGTTCTTTGGCCTGTATTATAAAATAGATCATTCCCTCTTGTATTTGGTGAGATGATGACTGAAGTAGTGAAAATTTAACAAGAAATCTTGTGGGAGTTGTGAATGTGTGCAGGTAGGTTCCCTAAGAAACCTCAGAAATTGGGGGAGGGTGTCCTGATATAATTAAATAGAAGAGAATTTCCAGTGTTGTAGAGGATTTGGGAACATCTAGTTAACAAACATACAGATTGCTATATCTTAGACTTGTATATTTTAAGGGACGTCAGTTTTCATTTATATTTAAACAGTGAATGAAACTGAAGTGACTTTTAGGAAAATGACAGGGCAGATGTTATTATATCTCTTCAGATAATTTCATTTTTTTAGCACTCTACTCTGATGAATTACCTCCCCAAATTTAGAAATTTCTTTACATTTATTAGTGAATTATTTAAAAGAATTTAAAAGATTATATAACATCTGTGGGAAAATAGTGACAATTTCCCTTAATGGGAATATTACAGTGTTTAGAGTTCCCCAGTAACATTGAGGGTATGAGAAGAATAGAAAATTGTAACATTCCAATTTTAATGAAGAAAATTAAGGCCCACTGATGTTATTCTCTTTAAATTCTTAATAAGTTCATTCATTTTTTACTTCTATCCTCTTAATTTTACTCAGAGGGTAAGCTCATTCACTTTGACATTTGGCTTTATCATCTCCAGTGTTTCATATTTGACTTATTTTTTTCTCTTTGTATGTTTGTATTTTCAAGGAGGGTGACATCAACTTTTTCCTCTAGAATTTGTCCTCCTTGGCCTAAACATTTTCAAGTTCTTCTGGTGCTTAAAACAAAAACAAACATAGAAGGAAACCAACAACTCTCCCAAAATCCAACATTCAAAAACTTTCAAGGCCTTGGCTCCCTTATCTCTTCTGTTGCAATTTTGTTAAAGGAAAGAATTTCCAAACACCAACTCACCTTCATTAACTTCTTAGATATTTGCATTCTGGATTAAATCTTCCCATATATTGCTGCTAAAACTTCTGTGCTTTCTCATCAATTTATTTTAGTTACATTCATTAAATACACCACAATGTGTTGTCCTCATAGATTTTACTTCCAAGCATGATGTTACTGCTCGTCTCTTTGATGAATCTCTCTGCTCTTGAATTCACTATTGTACACATCTATCTACCAATCCCCCAACCTGTCTGACTGATATTTATCAATCTCCCTCTGTAGATCCTCTCCATTAAATATTTTGGGTTGCATAGTTTATTTCTTTCTTTTACTAATCAGTTTGTTTTAGGGCTTTTCTTTTTCATAGATTTTCTTCTACCACATAAATATAAGTGTTTTTTGTCCACATGGGCAGTCTTGGTATTTCCAAAGGCACACACTGACACTTTTTCATGGAAATATTGATCATTTAACTGAAAATTATTAAAATAAATGTGTTATCCTATTCTCTGTATATCTTTTTCCTCCAGTATATTGTTCTCAAATTCATGGTTCATTCATGCTAGAAACCCCTATGTGAATTTCAGGAACTTTCCTTTATATGCCAACTAGTTGTTTTTTTTTAGTTTTGCTTGTTATCAATGGAAGATATGTCCAAGAAAACCAACAATGCAAGCATACACTGCCTGTGGTAATGAATCCAACAATATGTATGGATGATAATCATGGCCTTGATCTCATGGGAAGGTTATTACAAGTTCACATTATTTAACCACTGTCTGACTGTTCCATAATAGCATTATTTTAATTTTATATATCCTATGTAAGCAAAATATATCATTAAAAGGGGATTCTCAGTAGATACACATATGTGTCTTCCTCTTCCCAAAAGCTTTTATTAAACAAATGATTACTTTTCACAAGAAGTAGCCATGTAATAAAAAATTTCCATACTCAGTTTCAGCGTCTGAGATATGTAAAGGGTGTATCCATTTTTTATGTCAGATAAACACAAAAATTCATTTTCTCACTTTTAGACAATTTAGGTCTTTTATGTTTGTTGAATTCAAGAGAATTTGAATTTTAAAATTTAAATTTCCCACCAATTCTTTATGAGATATATTGTGAATAATTTTAGTAAATAATTTTTAAATGTATTGACATGCTACTCACAGTGTTATATGTTGAAAAATCTTTTAAAGATTGATATCGGGTGGGGGAAAGATGGCGGAGGAGTAGGGGACCCTATTTCAACTGGTCCCCAGAATTGAGCTGGATATCTACCAGACCACTCTGAGCACCCACGAAACCAGCCTGAGATGTAAGAAGATCTGGATCTCTACAAACAGAATATTCGTAGGTGGTTGGTTTTGAAGTACGAGCGGGGAGCCCCGATTCTGCGGGCAGATATCGGAGGATAAACAGCAGCAGGAGGGAGCCTGGCCGTGGGGATCCTACACCGCCAGTGAGTGACAGCCTCACACGCTGCGGGCGGGGCACAGACTTGCAGACCGGTAGCGGGGGGGGGGGGGGGGGGGGCGGGAGACTCTAGGGCAGCCCCGGGGGTGGAAACCCAGAGTGGGGAGTCGCTCCTGCGAACTGGGAGTGGCTGGCGGTTTTAGAAGCACAAAGGGCAGAGATGTGCTCAAACCTGGAGGCAGGACTGGGAGCGCTGCGGAGGGGCGCACAACCCAGGATGCTGCAGTTTATAGCAGCAAAGACAGAAATGGAGATGGTGTGGCCTGGAGAGTTCAGTGAAGAACAGACTGCAATCTCTCTGCTCTGAGGCAGAGGGTTCGAAACTGTCTCTTCTGCTCTGACTCGTGGAGGATACGCAGAAAGCCCCCAGGGAAAGCCGCCAGAGAACAAAAGCCCCAAAGACTGATTCCCGCTGAGCCCATCCCCCACCACAGGGGGGCAGGGCAACTCCGCCCAAACAGGGTTGCCTGAGTAACAGCCCAGCAGGCCCCTCCTGCAGAAGACAGGCTGGGAAAACAAGAGGCCAGCAACCCTAAGGTCCCAAGAAAACAGGTGCATCTTGCTTGGGTTCTGGTCAATAATTTGGACTCTATACATTCCCTCAAACACCCATCAACAGAATGACTAGGAGGAGGAGCCCCCAAAATAGAAAAGACTCAGAGATTATGACTTATGCTGCAGATTTACAAATGGATGCAGCTATAACCAAGATGTCGGAGATGGAATTCAGGCTAGCAATTGTGAAGGCAATGGCTAGAATGGAGAAATCAATTAATGGCAACATAGAGTCTCTAAGGGCAGAAATAAAAGGAGAATTGGCAGACCTTAAAAATGCTATCAATGAGATCAATCCAATCTAGATAATCTAACAGCTAGGGTAACTGAGGCAGAAGAGCGAATAAGTGACCTGGAAGACAATATAATAGATAAAAAGGGAAAAGAGGAGGCCAGGGAAAAACAACTCAGAATGCATGAAGATAGAATCAGAGAAATAAGTGACACCATGAAGTGTTCCAATGTCAGAATAATTGGAATCCCGGAGGCAGTGGAGAGAGAGAGAGAGGACTAGAAGATGTATTTGAGCAAATCCTAGCTGAGAACTTCCCTAATCTGGGGAATGAAACAAACATTCATGTCCTAGAGGCAGAGAGGACCCCTCCCAAGATCAAGGAAAACAGGCCAACACCCCGGCATGTAATAGTAAAACTTGCAAATCTTAGAACCAAGGAAACCATCTTAAGGGCAGTTAGGGGGAAGAGATTCCTTACCTACAGAGGGAGGAACATCAGAATAACGTCAGACCTATCCACAGAGACCTAGCAAGCCAGAAAGGCCTGGCAAGACATATTCAGGGTCCTAAATGAGAAGAACATGCAGCCAAGAATACTTTATCCGGCAAGGCTTTCATTTAGAATGGATGGAGAGATGCAGAGCTTCCACGACTGGCAGAAACTGAAAGAATATGTGACCACTAAGCCGGCCCTGCAAAAAATATTAAGGGGGGTTCTATAAAAGGAGAAAGACCCCAAGAGTGATATACAACAGAAATTTACAGGGACAATCTATAAAAACAACGTCTTCACAGGCAACATGATGACAATTAATTCATATCTTTCAATAATCACTCTCAATGTGAATGGCCTAAACGCTCCCATAAAACGGCACAGGGTTGCAGATTGGATAAAAAGACAGGACCCATCCATATGCTCTCTACAAGAGACTCATTTTGAACCTAAAGATACATCCAGAATGAAAGTGAAGGGATGGACATCCATCTTCCATGCCAGCGGACCTCAAAAGAAAGCTGGCGTAGCAATTCTTATAGCAGACAAATTAGATTTTAAACTAAAGTGTGTAATTAGAGACAGAGAAGGACACTATATCATTCTTAAAGGGTCTATCCAACAAGAAGATCTAACAATTGTAAATATCTATGCCCCCAACATGGGAGCAGCCATCTACATAAGCCAACTGTTAACCAAAATAAAGAGTCATATTGATAACAATATGTTAATTGTAGGAGACCTCAATACTCCACTCTCAGCAATGGACAGATCATGTAAGCAGAAAATCAACAAGGAAACAAGAGCTTTGAATGACACATTGGACCAGATGGACCTCATAGATATTTACAGAACATTCCACCCTAAAACAATAAAATATTCATTCTCCTCGAGTGCACATGGAACTTTCTCCAGAATAGACCACATACTGGGTCACAAATCAGGTCTCAACCAATACCAAAAGATTGAGATTATTCCCTGCATATTCTCAGACCATGATGCTCTAAAACTGAAACTCAATCACAAGAAAAAATTTGGCAGAAATTCAAACACTTGGAAGCTAAAGACCACTCTGCTCAAGAATGTTTGGGTCAACCAGGAAATCAAAGAAGAACTTAAACAATTCATGGAAATCAACGAGAACGAAAACACATCGGTCCAAAACCTACGGGATACTGCAAAGGCGGTCCTAAGGGGGAAATACATAGCCATCCAAGCCTCACTCAAAAAAATAGAAAAATCTTGAATTCACCAACTAACTCTACACCTTAAAGAACTAGAGAAAAAGCAACAAACACTGCCTAAGCCACGCATTAGAAGAGAAATAATTAAAATTAGAGCAGAAATCAATGAGTTAGAAACCAGAAACACAGTAGATCAGATCAACGAAACTAGAAGTTGGTTCTTTGAAAGAATTAATAAGATCGATAAACCACTGGCCAGACTTATCCAAAAGAAAAGAGAAAGGACCCAAATTAATAAAATTATGAATGAAAGGGGAGAGATCACGACTAACACCAAGGAAATAAAAACAATTATTAGAAATTATTATCAAAAACTATATGCCAATAAACTGAGTAATCTGGATGAAATGGAGGCCTTCCTGGAAACCTATAAACTCCAAAGACTGGAACAGGAAGAAATTGACAACCTGAATAGGCCAATAACCAGTAACGAGATTGAAGCAGTGATCAAAAACCTCCCAAAAAACAAGAGTCCAGGGCCTGATGGATTCCCTGGGGAATTCTACCAAACATTCAAAGAAGAAAGAATACTTATTCTACTGAAGCTGTTTCAAAAAATAGAAACAGAAAGAAAGCTTCCAGACTCATTCTATGAGGCCAGCATTACCTTAATCCCCAAACCGGGCAAAGACCCCATCAAAAAGGAGAATTTCAGACCAATATCCCTGATGAATATGGATTCCAAAATCCTCAACAAAATCCTAGCTAATAGGATTTTAATATTTAATATTTAATATTTTAATATTCAACAATATATTAAAAGGATCATCCACCATGGCCAAGTGGGATTTATCCCCGGGATGCAAGGTGGTTCAACATTCACAAAACAATCAATGTGATAGAACACATTAATAAGAGAAGGGAGAAGAACCATATGGTCTCTCAATCGATGCAGAAAAAGTATTCGACAAAATATAACATCCTTTCCTGATTAAAACTCTTCAGAGTATAGGGATAGAGGGAAGATTCCTCAAGTTCATAAAATCCATCTATGAAAAACCCACAGTGAATATCATCCTCAATGGGGAAAAGCTGAGAGCCTTTCCCTTAAGATCAGGAACATGTCAAGGATGCCCACTCTCGCCACTATTGTTCAACATAGTACTAGAAGTCCTAGCAACAGCAATCAGACAACAAAAAGAAATAAAACGTATTCAAATTGGCAAAGAAGAAGTCAAACTCTCTCTTTTTGCAGATGACATGATACTTTATGTGGAAAACCCAAAAGACTCCACCCCCAAATTATGAGAACTCATACAGCAATTCAGTAATGTGGCAGGATACAAAAGCAATGCACAACAATCAGTTGCTTTCTTATACACTAACAACACAACTGTAGAAAGAGAAATTAGAGAAATGATTCCATTTACAATAGCACCAAAAACCATAAGATACCTCGGAATAAACCTAACCAAAGAGGTAAAGGATCTATACTCTAGGAACTACAAAACACTCATGAAAGAAATTGAAGAAGACACAAAAAGATGGAAAAATATTCCATGCTCATGGATCAGAAGAATAAACATTGTTAAAATGTTTATGCTACCCAGAGCAATCTATACCTTCAATGCCATCCCGATCAAAATTCCAATGACATTTTTCAAAGTGCTGGAACAAACAATCCTAAAATTTGTATGGAATCAGAAAAGACCCCGAATCACCAAGGAAATGTTGAAAAAGAAAAACAAAGCTGGGGACATCACGTTGCCCGATTTCAAGCTATATTACAAAGCTGTGATCACCAAGACAGCATGGTACTGGCATGAAAACAGACATATAGACCAATGGAACAGAATAGAGAGCCCAGATATGGACCTTCAACTCTAAGGTCAAATAATCTTTGACAAAGCAGGAAAAAACATGCAATGGAAAAAAGACAGTCTCTTCAATAAATGGTGCTGGGAAAATTGGATAGCCACATGCAGAAGCATGAAACTCAACCATTCTCTAACACCATTCACAAAGATAAACTCAAAGTGGATGAAAGACCTCAGTGTGAGACAGGAATCCATCAAAATCCTAGAGGAGAACATAGGCAGTAACCTCTTTGACATCACCCACAGCAACGTCTTTCAAGATACATCTCCAAAAGCAAGTGAAACAAAAGCAAAAATGAACTTTTGGGACTTCATCAAGATAAAAAGCTTCTGCACAGCAAAGGAAACAGTCAACAAAACAAAGAGGCAACCCACAGAATGGGAGAAGATATTTGCAAATGACACTACAGATAAAGGGCTGGTATCCAAGATCTATAAAGAACTTCTCAAACTCAACTCCAAAAAACAAATAATCAAGTCAAAAAGTGGGCAGAAGATATGAAAAGACACTTCTCTGAAGAAGACATACAAATGGCTAACAGACACATGAAAAAATGTTCATCATCATTAGCCATCAGGGAAATCCAAATCAAAACCACATTGAGATACCACCTTACACCAGTTAGAATGGCCAAAATGGAC
The DNA here is from genome assembly GCF_964656455.1 of Halichoerus grypus. NCBI lineage: Eukaryota > Metazoa > Chordata > Mammalia > Carnivora > Phocidae > Halichoerus > Halichoerus grypus. Next base: position 50,971,737 of record NC_135716.1, read on the forward strand.
AGGGAAAGAAACAACAAATGTTGGAGAGGTTGTGGAGAAAGGGGAACCCTCTTACACTGTTGGTGGGAATGCAAGTTGGCACAGCCACTTTGGAAAACAGTGTGGAGGTTCCTCAAAAATTTAAAAATAGAGCTACCCCATGACCCAGCAATTACACTACTGGGGATTTACCCCAAAGACACAGATGTAGTGAAAAAAAGGGCCATATGCACCCCAATGTTCATAGCAGCAATGTCCGCAATAGCCAAACTGTGGAAAGAGCCGAGATGCCCTTCAACAGATGAATGGATAAAGAAGATGTGGTCCATATATACAATGGAATATTACTCAGCCATCAGAAAGGGTGAAGAACCAACTTTTACATCAACATGGATGGGACTGGAGGAGATTATGCTAAGTGAAATAAGCCAAGCAGAGAAAGTCAATTATCATATGGTTTCACTTATTTGTGGAACAGAAGGAATAGCATGGAGGACATTAGGAGAAGGAAGGGAAAAATGGGGGGGGGGATTGGAGGGAGAGATGAACCATGAGAGACTATGGACTCTGAGAAACAAACAGGGTTTTAGAGGGGAGAGGGGACGGGGGATTGGTTAGCCCGGTGATGGGTATTAAGGAGGGCATGTACTGCATGGAGCACTGAGTGTTATACGAAAACAATGGATCGTGGATCACTACATCAAAAACCAATGATGTATTATATGGTGACTAACATAAAATAATAAAATTAAAAAAATAATAATAAAACGGTTCACCAAACCTAATAAGCAGCCGGGGTTTTCGGGGGAGCTGTAAACACGCAGATGCTTCTGATGAGAGGCAAGGAGCGCACAGAGGTCTTTCCTTTCCCCTGCTCTTGACAGAGATAATGTGCATCAGAACTTAATTTTGTCTAATAAAAATGTTCATTGCTCAAAAAAATAAAATAAAATAAAGATTATGATATCTCTGGGTGTTATACGCAAACAATGAATCATGGAACACTACATCAAAAACTAATGATGTAATGTATGGTGATTAACATAAAATAAAAAAAAAGATTATGATATCTCATAGACATCGAATATATAGTACTACAGAAGCTGTAACTGACTTACGTGTAGTATAACTCTCCAAAAAACTTTAACCTATGAAAATATTGACCTTAATTTCCAGGGAACATTTAGCAGAACATGAGATGTGTACATGTGTTTGTGTATAGATAGGCATAACTTATAGACATAGATATATATTTTTATGTGTACATGTTTTTGTGCGTGTGTAAAATACAATTAAACAATACAACAGACACTGAAATAGTCTGCCTTATATATAGGGTCAGTTATTTGTAAAATCTTACTTTTAAGTAACCACACAAAGTGTGTTGTCATGAATCATATTCCATTTATCTTATACATATATCCCAATTATCTTACTCTAATGTGATGAAAGGAGAAGCACTCTTCTGCCTCCTTGTACCGGTAGGTAAGTTCCTAATTTCTATCCTCTTTACTGACAGCACTGTACTGCACCATATAAGGAAATAAAACTTCAATATATAACATATTACTGCTCATAAATACCTTAGAGCTTAGTACAAGTTTAATGAGATAATATGGTAAAGTGGGAAGAGCATTTTCTATGGAGAATAAAACCTAATATGATCTGAGTTAACACTTCCAGCAGAATAGCTTTAGGTACCATATATATAAGGCATGTTACCGTGGCCAGATGAAATCTTAGGTCCTTCCTAGCAACAAAGTCTGAGCTTAGCATGTAAGGATCAGTGTAAAAGGTATATTAAATCCTTAATGAAGGGGAATTTAAGGACTGCTAGACAATGGTGGTTGTGTAGTAATCATCAACCTCCCCAAAAGTCCTTCCTAAACAATATGAAATAATTCACAAACCATGAAAATTCTATGCAAAATTACACCCTCATCATTATTTGAGGACAATGAATGCCAAAAGTGCAAACCAACTGTTAGTTAAAAAGAAAAAATTCAAAACCCCCAGGATTTTGGTCCAACAAGAGTCAGCTCCCCCTCTACTCTCTGTAGGCTTTGAGGTAAACAAAGGCTGAGTGACAAAAAACACAAGGAAGACAAAGAAGGGACATTAGTAGAGGGGGTCCTGTGGGACAGCTGGAGAAACCACCAGAAACATTCAAACTACCCTAAAGTTTAAAATACTAAAATAGTAACCAGAAAAGTCAGAGCACAGACTACAGAGAAGGGATTTCAAAGCAGGTGCTATTTAAAAATATCAGATGCCTTAGCAAGGACCAGGCTTACAATTTAAAGAGACAGGTTTAGCTTAAAGGGAAGAGGCAAATATGAAGGAAAAGTGTCTTTTAGCATTGAGGTAGGTGGTGGAGGGAAAAAGAAGTAAAAGAGAGAGATTTAAAATCTTACAAGGCAAAAGGTGAAAAAAAACTTTACATGCACACACTCAAAATTGAAAGACCCACAACCTGCCCAGCTCCACCAAAGCAAAATACAAGAAAACAGACAATTAAATCTAACGTACCCTAATTTTTCCAAGTCTTGCAGAAAATGATGCCATTAAAATGAAGATCTAGTAAAACTGCCCAATATCTTAAATGAACAAAAGCAGTGTGAAGAGAAAAGTATTTTTAAAAATCAGGAAAAAAATTTCACACAAATCAACAGAGTAAACCTATCTGAAAGCAACATAGAAGCATAAAAAATTTATGAATCTACACTTTACAGAGAATTAAACATTCAAGTAAGCATTTGAGGATATGAAAAACCACACTGAATAAGAAATTTAAAAATTAAGTACAGAAATTTAAAAAAATGAAAAAGTTTAAGTCAGAAAAAATGTGCAAAACGTGATATTATCTCAAAACAACAACAAAAAAAATAAACTTTAAGATGCCCAAGAGAATAAAGACTCAAATTAAAATTCAATAAAATTACAATAAATAAATATAGAACAACCCAGATAATGAAAATGGCATAATGAAGCAAAAAGTATTAGAAAGTAGAGGAACTGGAAGACAGGGGAAAAAAATAATAATATTCACATAATTGGAGTCCCTTAAGAAGAAAAAAAATTAAATACATTTAAAACTATAAAACAAGGGGCGCCTGGGTGGCTCAGTTGGTTAAGCGACTGCCTTCGGCTCAGGTCATGATCCTGGAGTGCGGGGATCGAGTTCCGCATTGGGCTCCCTGCTCAGCAGGGAGTCTGCTTCTCCCTCTGACCCTCCCCCCTCTCATGCTCTCTCTATCTCATTCTCTCTTTCAAATAAATAAATAAATGAAATCTTAAAAAAAAAAAACTATAAAACAAGAAAACTTTTCAAAGTTTAAAAAAAATGTGAATCTACACATTGAAAAGGCTTACCAAACACTTGAAAAAATTAATCCAAAACAATCAATGTCTAAAGATTTTCCAGTAGAACTATTACATTTCAAAGATAAAGTTAAAATCCTCAAGGTTCCCAGAAAAAAAGATCAAATATTTCACAAGGGCAAAAAAATTAGACAAGCATCAGACTTTGCAAAATCAATATTCAAATCAAGATACCAATGGAGTAATATTTTTTTTTCTAAAACTCAGTAAAACAAAGTTTGAACCCAGGAGTTCATATCTACACAAGATGTTCTTCAAAATAAAGCATACTAGAAAGAGTTTTTAAAACAAGAGCTTAGGGAATTTTGCACCTGTTAGTCTTTCTTACAGAATCTACTGGAGGTTGATGTCATCCAAATAAAGACTGAGAAAAATTTTGCCAAAAGACTAATGGTGAACATTAAATAATATATAAATGTACATAATACAATTTAAAAGTGACAAGGATGAAGGACAATGTTAATGTTATATATCTAACTAAGGAGAAATAATGCAGCTAATCTAATAGATGGAAAGAAAGAACAAATAAAGGTCATTGTATAAAGGCAATGAATAATTAAAAAGATATTAAAGGGTCAAATAAGAAAACACAGCAGCAAAGGCATCAATGAAGATAGAGATCCAAAGGTATCACTAGAAAAAAACATACACCTTCCAAAATACTAAAAAAAGTTTAAAAAAAAGAGAGAGAGAGAGGAAAGAATATCAACCTAGTTTCAAAAAATCGATTCTAAAAATTATGGTGAAAGTTTGGAGAGAATCAGGATTTGCATATCCTCAAATTTCTCTCCTAATGTATAGTCACTAATTACAAAGGGAGAGAGTAACTTTACATTGGGGAAATCCAGCAGACATCACATTAATTAAGAGATGAAGGTAAACACCCCTAGTTATAAAGCATAGTGATATAACTCCTTGATATAATTCACTGAAGTTATAATATCATTTCTGTGCTATTTTTACAAAATGATGCATAATTTTATTCCAAGTATGAAAGAACATCAGATAAGCCCAAACTGAGGGACATTACAACGTAATTGAACAATACTCTTCAACCCAAGTGTGTTAAAAGGGCCAGAATCAGGAAAAACAAGGTAAGAGTGAATGACTGTTACAGGTACAAGGAGACCAAGGAGAACTTAAAGACATAATGCAATATGTGATGACTGATAGGATCCTGAAAGAGAGAAAGGGCAATAGTGGAAAACTGGTGAAATGTGGGTAAGTCTGTAGTTAACAGTACTAATTGCCTGTGACCTACTCATCAATGTTAATTTCTTAATTTTGATGCCATTTTGAAATGAATAATCTTTGCAAGTCTAAAATTATTACAAAATTTAAATTTTAAAAAAGTCCTGGAAAAAATTAACACAAGTTTGGTAAAAAGCTCTTTAAGAATGAAGGGAAAATGAGTGATCTGAGCAAGGTATCATTGCTATAAGAAAGGGGAAATTTCAATAAATAAATTCTATTCTTCAATTTAATCTAAGAGTTAAAACAACACTTTGCTAATTAGACCATCAAGTAAATATTAGTTTACGAGTTTGCCAAATTTGAGATTAGGAACAAAATCCAATATCCTACTTAAATTAACTACAGATAAATCCATCTTTATTAATCCTTCAAAAGCCAGGGCCAGCAGTGACATCTAAGCAGGGCACCCCAAATCTGGACAGCTCCTGTATGCAGCTGGTCCCTGTTTCTCTTCTTTAACACACTCTCCAACCTTCCACTGTCCTCCCCCCAATACTACCAATATCATCAATGGCTGGCAGTATTTCCTGAATTCACCCAGATTGCAAGAATAACATAATGATTATTGACACCGTGATTTGGGGTGATTCTCATTCATTGTTGGACATGGGCTGGGTTAAAGACTCTAGGTTACCACTGGCTAGTCTTGAGCTAGAGCCAGTTCTGTGGGACCATGAAAAAGGCTCTTTCAGCTCCCTGTTCCAACCACAGTTCCACTTCTGGTCTAGAAGACCCTTGAGAGGCAGGGCTCACAGGTCAGGGGGCACCACCTAAGAGATACTGATTCTGCCATATCTGACTAAATCAATGGCTCATGGGTGCTGAGGGTTTTTTACGGATTATTTCCCATCCAAACACAAAGCAAATATGCCTATGGCTACCAGTAATGAATGAATATATTTGTCACAAGATAACTTATCAAGTGTTACCTAGGAACAACACTGGAACATAAAAATTCCCAGGTTGCCTGCTCTCCAGTTTTATTTATTTTTTTATTTTTTTTAAGATTTTATTTATTTATTTGACAGAGAGAGACACATAGCGAGCGAGGGAACACAAGCAGGGGGAGCGGCAGAGGGAGAGGGAGAAGCAGGCTTCCTGCGGAGCAGGGAGCCCGATGCGGGGCTCGATCCCAGGACCCTGGGATCATGACCTGAGCTGAAGGCAGATGCTTAATGACTGCGCCACCCAGGTGCCCCTTCTCTCCAGTTTTAACATTTGAATTCCTTCTATACCAAAGAAACTTCTTGTTCAGTACTTTGAAAGGACCAAAGAAGAGCCTTTTCTCCTTCAATATTCCTGATAATGATTTTCAAATGTTGGCATTTATGCATGAGCAGAAGCCACTTTTCAAAGGATAATGTAACTGAATTCATCATCTTTTGACCTTTAAATGACTTTTAGGTCTTGCCTCACTTACCTATCTTACTTCTTGGTTTTGTCATTCTCTCTCATCTTCTGAGATCATTGAGTCGGGGCCTCAGGGTGACCCTCTTCAAAGAAAGATGCCTTGGTATTAAGGTCTTGTCTGTTTTGGATAAAGGCTTCAGAGCTTGCTCCCACAGAAAATTAGAAGTAATACATCAGTTGTACAATTACTTTTTAAAGTCGTTACAGATGTAACCTTTCCTGTTTCTCAGGTAATGACCTGTATAGATATTATTTGATATTTTAATATTTTCTCCATAGAGTAATATATTTTTAATAAAGATTTCAAAATTCCAACTTTTTACCTAAACTTAATAAAACAAAGCAGTACTTAGAAAAAGATTACAAAATATAATAGTCATACTTCTTTCACATATGTATTATAAATTAAGAAAACGCCAGATGAGAAATATAAACCATGAAACGTAGAACAGAATTTTTAGAGTCAATTTTCTATCTGTAATTTCATACTTAGACTATCAGAGTGAGAAGGCTACTGATCTAGAAGAATAAAAACAAAGAAAATCAACGAACAAAAATCTTCACTGCCTTTGTAATGCCTTTTTTTTTTAAAGATTTATTTATTTTATTTTGGGGGAGTAGGGGCAGATGGGGAGAGAGAATTTCAAGCAGACTCTGTGGCTGAGCATGGAGCCCAACACGGGGCTTGATCCCAAGACCGTGAGATCATGACATGAGCTGAAACTAAGAGTCAGACACTTAACCAACTGAGCCACCCAGGCGCCCCAAGTAATGTTTTCTTTTTAAAGCTCACATTATATATGTGTATATTTATATGTATAAATGCATATATTTATATGTTATATATATTCATTCTGTACAAAGAAAGCAATATTTTTGACAATTATTGGATTGTTGCTATTCCAATAAAATTACAGACAAATTACTATCATTTTTATAATTATACAGTAGGAAATATTGACATAAAAAGATAGAGTATAAGGATATATACATAAAAGGATATATAAGGATGCATATAATTATACATATAATTACACAGTAGGAAATATTGACATAAAAATGTATATAATTATACAGTAAGAAATATTGACATAAAAGGAAAAATTGATATAAATGAATATATTTTACCTTACTGGTAAAAATCCTTTTATTTTACATTTAACACAAATAAAGCCTTTTATATAATGTTAGTAGGCATGGAAATTTAAATTTATGAAGATTTTTTCAGGGTTTATAGAGTTATCCTAAAAAATACCTTAATTATCTATTTCACTGTGTATCAATACAACCTTTAATGGAAATAGAAATTCAATAAAATCATATTCTCAAGAAATGAGTCCTTTTTTGTTATATAGTACATACCAAACTAAAAAAAATTTTAAAGTAAATGAAATATGATGGTTATTAGAGAAATTACAGGGTTGTAATTTTAACAAATTAGAGCATTACAGTATAAAATATAATTAGCCCAGTATTTTAAAAGACTATAACTTTTTCTAGATTTATATGGGTTTTAGAAAATTTTAAACACATGTAACTGAATTTTATTTTTTTTATTTGTTTTTAACTTATTTGAAAGACAGAGAGATATCGAGAGATAGAGCATGAGGAGGGGAGAGAGAGAAAAGCCAGCTCCCTGCTCTGCAGGGAGCCCAACACGGGGCTTGATCCCAGGAACCTGGGATAATGACCTGAGCCGAAGGCAGATGCTTAACTGACTGAGCCACCCAGGCACCGCTAAAATGAGTTTTATATGTGTGTGTGTATAAATGTGTGGGTATTTATATCCATAGTGACAATAATTGTATAAAATATTCATTTCACTAAATTTCAACAAGTGGTTCATTAATTATACAATTTTTGAGTGTTAAACTTTGCCTAGTTTTTCATGTGTGCCTTTGTAAGGGTGTGTGTGTGTGTGTGTGTGTGTGTGAAAGATTTTGCTTTAAAAAAGTTTGCCATTGTGCATTAGGTTCATTTAAATTTAAGCTTTCAATAGGGTTGAAAAACATTACGGCTAGCTTACAAGGTGTCAGTCATTTTGCTAGATGTTGACAAAATAGACTATTGTAATGGTTCCTTATTTAGAGAGGTACACAGTCTGATGGAGGACACTTTCATGTATGGGACTGAGTAAGGTCTAATATACTAAGTGTTGGGAAATCCCAGAGGGAGGGCTGATTTATATTGTCTGGGGAAAGTGAATACTCATTTTCAAAGGAACTAGCATTGAATTGAGCTATATGCAATATGCTTTGCTTTTTACCTCTGAATTCTATATTACCTCAACAAGGGCTCCTCCAAACCCATGATTTTATAATTCTGTAATTCCATTTTGCTCCATGCTTTCAGTTTTAGAGCTAGAAGATACATAAAGCAGTAACACATGAGGAGACATCTCCTTGATGATTAGTCTCCCAGATATTGGGAGTTTATTAGAGAATATTAGCCAAGTAGATTTCTGATAGCAGAAAACTGATAAACGCCTCTAAGGAATTTATTTTATTGAGTCTTCTCATTCAACATATGGTGAAACCGAGTACCAACGATTGGGACATGTTACTTTTTCAAGGTCACAGAGTTAAAGGGTGACAAATCAGGACTAAAATTCAAACATTTAGACTTAGAGTTTGAGTGCTTAGCTTAGTTTTGTTTTCTAGGTTAGATCAACATTCCGCTAAATTTCATCTAGATTAAAAAATTAGAGGAGTAGCAGGGGCGCCTGGGTGGCTCAGTCGTTAAGCATCTGCCTTCGGCTCAGGTCATGATCCCGGGGTCCCGAGATCGAGCCCCGCATCGGACTCCCTGCTCTGCGGGAAGCCTGCTTCTCCCTCTCCCACTCCCCCTGCTTGTGTTCCCTCTCTCACTGTGTCTCTCTCTGTCAAATAAATAAATAAAATCTTCAAAAAAAAAATAGAGGGGTAGCCTCTCTCCAGTATGTTTGTCTGCTTATTGTCTTCATTAATATTTCTAGAGTCATTTCAGAGAAAGAGAATGATCCACATATGAGTTTTATAGACTGGAGATTTACAATATTATTCATTCATGTTTTTATTAGTGAGGTAATGTTTTTGCCATTTGTTCACAAAAATAATTATTATTTAATATACTATGGTCTGATTCTTTTATCCATGAAGCAATTACACATATTAAGGGGCTTGGAATATTTTCCATTTTATTTTTAGGCCATGTATTCTTATTCATGATTCACAGAAGAGGAACTTCAGACTCAGAAAGGTAAAACATCATAATAGCCAAAATACTACATACCTTGTCTGTTGGGGGGCCCTAGCCTTGCTTTATGCTGCTGTCCAGTTTCATTAAATGTAAAGTCTAGAATTTGAATCATGTTCTTTCTGATTCTGTGCTCTATTTCCCAATGTTTGGTTCTCCATGATACCCATGGAGTTGAGTGGATTATTCTTCTGGTCACAAAAATGGAATTTCTCACTCAACAAGTATTGCTCACCTAACCACAGGGGTCTAACTTCCGTAAAGAGGACAACAGATATCTCTTCTAACATATAAAATAATCACATTTTAAAATATCGTTTCCCAAATCTTTAATAGTAGTTAAACCTTTACCAACTATGCTTTCAAATTTCTTTTTCTATGGCTTTTCGTCTTATAAAATCCAAAGCATCATTAAATATAGCAGATATACAACAATTGAGAATGAAAATATAATTCTTTTTTTTTTTTTTTAAAGATTTTATTTATTTATTTGACAGAGAGAGAGATAGCGAGAGCAGGAACACAAGCAGGGGGAGTGGGAGAGGGAGAAGCAGGCTTCCCGCCGAGCAGGGAGCCCGATGTGGGACTCGATCCCAGGACCCTGGGACCATGACCTGAGCCGAAGGCAGACGCTTAACAACTGAGCCACCCAGGCGCCCCAAAAATATAATTCTGAAATGCTGTGAATAGGCAGCAAGTCTAAACTTACACAAAAGTCAGTTAAATGCCTTTGACAGCATCTTGAAGACTGATAAAATCATGCTCCATCAGTTCATAAATGAGTGGGAAATTCCAGATCGATGGCCTTTCCCTGAAACACCTTGCCCTGGGCCTAGAGACCAATTCTCCATCCTCTTACTCTCAGCAGAAACTACTTTGTTAACCCCGCTGCCTGAGGGGCATTTCAGGTAGAGAAGCATTCACAAGCCAGTTCTCATTAGTTTGCTTTCCAGTGTCTGCTATGATGCATGTTATGTTTTTGCACTTTGTAACGAAGAGAAGGTAGCAATTCTTTCCATTTGCTTCCTCAGGTTGCTAAGCAGAGAGGCACAGAGGTACTGAGGTGACCGCACTGAGTAGAGTACTCAGGTCCAAGTTGGCAGAACCAACTCCTCTTGGTTCTGCCACTGACTGTGTGGTGCTGGAAAAGCCACAGAACCTCTCTGGGCCTCTAAATTCTTAGGTTGTTCCCAATTCTTCTAAAAGTCTATGTTTTAAGTATAGCCTAACTTTGAAAAGTGAAACCACAGACTTGGATTTCAGTGCCCCTCTGCATTTCTAAGATATCTCTGGGCACAACAGGGAAAGCCCACACAGTAAATATGTTGTAACAGTTACTCTGAGAAATGTCATCTGATGCTTGCAAAACTGTAATCAAATACAACATTGAGCATTTAAATAATTATATGAGTTTGAATCAATGTGTAAGTCAGAAAACCTAAACTATTGCAAAGTGGTCTTCCCAGTAAGTTGTAGAGTATCTTGGGTTCAAGCTTTATCTAGAACTAATGATTAATGCATGCAGGAAAATGAAGTTAACAATAATAATAATGCTAATAACAAATAATTCTGTCAGGCTAAATTCTCATTATATTCTCAGGACTTTCAAGACAAGTCCAAGTGGCATTAACATGATAAAATTGCTTAATAATCCTATAAATGTTGTAACACAATATGTCTGTATAATTGCCACTTTTAGCCTTTTCAAATGTCCATAAAAGGAATCATTTTTCCTTTTAATTCAATGATGTTGATAGAATACTTAATCATATTCTTTTACCCTGCAACATATATTTCTTCAGCCATAGTTTATCAGAGATAAAAGCTGTGAATTCCATACCATTTTACTAAAATTACAATTACTGTAACATTTAAGCAGGATGGTAAAGCATTATTGAGAAAAACTACCAAATCATTTATTATGTTATGTATTTACCGACTCTTTCTTGTTACATATTTCATGTAAAAACAGCCTTAACATTTTTTCTAAAAACTGTATTAGGTTTCTGGAAATATTCATAGATATCATTTTGGAAAGAGCCAGTCATTTCAGTAAAAATAATAAGGTCAATCATCATTTAGAAAGTAACTTTAAATAGAAAATCTAGAAAGATCTGTGTCTCATTGATATCCTTATAATCTCTTTCAAGAGTAAGCTAACCAGCATAGCATGACATAGAGTTGTGGAATCATTATATACCTGAAACTAATATACCATTGTGTGGCAACTATACTTCAAGTAAAACAAAACAAAACAAAACCTAGAGAAAAAGCCACTGCAATTGGATCTACAGGTCAAAAGAAGATCCACAGGACAAACACAGTATGAAAGGGTCCAAAACAGAAGCCCAGGAAAAATAAAAAGGGACACAGAGCCTCACCTTGCCTTCAAAGTTTAAAAACCTACCTGCAAATTTACCCCATGGAGTGAAGACTATCTAGTAGCCATCTCTACCCAAGCTCTGATCAGTGACTGGGATACTAAGTACTATAAAAGAGGGGGGTGCCAAGGAGGAAAGCAATTCTGTGGGCTGATGAAAGGGAGGTCAAAGAGAGTTTACAGAGAATATGGGACTTGGGTTGTTGGGTCTTTGGAGCCCAGAGAAAGGTGAAGAGAGGGATCTCAGAACTGACACTAACTCAAATGACGTTTTCAGGTATCTGAGTCAGGGATCTGAATTGTACATGTGAGGGGTATAGCACACTAAGTTTCAGAAGCTTGAGCTGGCTCACATAGTAATTTTTATTAAACTATGAATTGACTTTTAAAAAAGTGTAGCTAACCAGTTACTAACCCAGGAATGCCTTTTGGATTCATTTTTTCTGTCAAAGAAGAACCATTTCCAAGAAGTAGGGACCAGTAAGACAACACGGCTCGCTCTAGGTTGCTGCATGTCACTGGTTCTCAGAGTGTGGTCCGAGGACCAGAAGCATTAGCATCACCTGTGAACTTATTAGGAATGCAAATTATTGTGCCAGATTCAAACCTACTACATGAGACAATGTAGGGGTGAGCCCAACAGTGTTTTGACAAGCCCTCCAGGATACTGATGCATAGTAAAAGTGGAGAACCACTGCTCTATGTATACATGGCTTTGTTTTCTTTTTTCTGTTAAATAGACTTTATTTTTTAAAGTAGTTTTAAGTTAATAGTAAAATTGGGCAGAAAGTATCAAGAGTTTTATATAACCTCTGGCCCCACAAACACACAGCACAGTCTCCCCCCACCAACATCTTGCACCCAAGTGGTGCATTTTTACAGCTGATGAATCTTTTTATATGATTTTAAAAATAAAAAAATTGTTTTCCTTTGGAAATCATATTTTTCTACCTTTAGAGTTTTTCTTTAAGCCAAGATGTCCATTGACAGATGAATGGATAAAGAAGATGTGGTATATATATACAGTGGAATATTATGCAGCCATCAAAAGGAATGAAATCTTGCCGTTTGCAACGACGTGGATAGAACTGGAGGGTGTTATGCTGAGCGAAGTAAGTCAATCAGAGAAAGACATGTATCATATGGCCTCACTGATATGTGAAGAATTCTTAATCTCAGGAAACAAACTGAGGGTTGCTGGAGTGGTGGGGGGTGGGAGGGATGGGGTGGCTGGGTGATAGACATTGGGGAGGGTATGTGCTATGGTGAGCGCTGTGAATTGTGTAAGACTGTTGAATCACAGACCTGTACCTCTGAAACAAATAATACATTATATGTTAAAAAAAAAAAAAAAAAAAAGAAGGTAGCAGGAAGGGAAAAATGAAGGGGGGGGAATCAGAGGGGGAGATGAACCATGAGGGACTGTGGACTCTGAGAAACAAACTGAAGGTTCTAGAGGGGAGAGGGGTGGGGGGATAGGTTAGCCTGGTGATGGGTATTAAAGAGGGCACGTACTGCATGGAGCACTGGATGTTATATGCAAACAATGAATCATGGAACACTACATCAAAAACTAATGATGTAATGTATGGTGATTAACATAACATAATATAATTAAAAATGCAAAAAAAAGGATTGGTTTAAAAATCATTTATTCACTGGCATATTCACTGTGTCTATTCTTTGTTCATTTCATTTGCTAGTAAGAATTTATGTAGTGATAAAACTTAACTTTTAATGATCACTTAATGGCATATAGTGCAGTAATCATTGTAAAGGATTCACTGGGGCTGTGCAAATTCATGACATCCCCCCAAGATGCTTTTTTCCTTGTAGCATCCCATAGCAATCAAAAGTGAAGCAAAAGCAGTTAGCAAAAAGCAAGATCAGAGAGCAATCAAATAGCTTTAATGAACTAGGGTGTTATTCTTATAAAATTTTAGAGTTATCTTTTTAGTCAAAATCTTGCTAAATTATCATATAGTCACTGGTAGTTGTGTGCCTTCATTACTTGTGGGGTAGCTGTAATACATGCATGTTCTTGTGGTATTTAGTATATTTTAATTTATCTGGTGTTCAAATATTAGAATTTCTAGTAGGTGTCAGACATTACGCCAGGTAATGAGAAGAAACACAGTTCCAGAGGAACTCTTCAAGAATCTGTCTCACATATACAAAAGGGAATAGCATTCTATTAAATGATTTGCTGCCTGAGTATATATCTTACACCCCAGTTTCTCAAAGTCTGAGAGATGAACCTTTAAATTAAGAAATACATTTTAAAAAATATTTTAGGGGTGTCTGGCTGCCTCAGTCTGAAGAGCACGCGACTCTTCATCTTGGGGTCGTGAGTTCAAGCCCCACGTTGGGTGTAGAGATTATTAAATAAATAAATATGTTAAATATTTTAACAAAATATATTTTAAGTAATTTTTTACTGAAGGCTGACATATATAGAAAAATATGCAAAATAATAAATGTACAGCTCACTGAATTTCTACAAAATAAACATACTCATGTAATGTCCATCCAGATAAGGATAGAGAACATTACCAGTACCTCAGATGCCTCTCCCAGGCTTCCTTCCAGTCATTAACTTCCAATAGGGTGAGGGGTTTTGTTTTTAATCTTATTTTTTATTTATATGTCAGAGAGAGAGAGAGCATGCACAAGCAGGGGGAGCGGCAGGCAGAGGGGGAAGCAAGAGGCTCCCTGCTGAGCAAGGAGCCCGATGCGGGACTCAATCCCAGGATCCTGAGATCATGGACCTGAGCCAAAGGCAGACTCTTAACCAACTGAGCCACCCAGGCATCCCCTGTAGGGTGAGCTTTTATCACTATAAACTAGATTGCCTGATTTTGAGTGTCATGTAGCTAGAGTCATAGAGCATGCATGCTTCTGTGTCTCGCTTCTTTTATTTAACGTTATATTTCTAATTTCTTGTCGGGTTTAGCCATAGTTTGTTCTTTTAAATTATTGTATAGAATTCCATTTTATGTATAAACTACAGCTTATTCATTCTACAGTAGGTAACATTTGTATTGTTTTCAGTTTCTAACTACTACAAACAATGTTTCTATAAACATACTTTCATGTGTCTTTTGGTATATACATTTCTGTTAGCTCTGTACTTAGGACTATAATGTTGGGAATGTGTATGTTCAGTTTTAGCACATATCCCAGATTTCCAAAGTGAAATTTTCCATTTTCTACATTTCACTGCAATTTATGAGTTCCTGTTGCACTAGAACTTCTGCCTTTGTGTTTTTAAACTGACAACTGAAAGTAGAATAGAAAACTCTTTTTTCTGTATTTTTTCATTACACATATTCTGCTACATACTTCTTGTGCTTGAAAAAATGTTCTACAATCTAATTATGTCTCCAGTTTTATTTCTCCACTTTTATTTCTTATTTTGTGTATTTATACATTTTATTATAGTAATAGTTTTATCTATTATTGGTTTTATTTCTAGCAAAATATCTATAGATATTATTTATCAATTCTCTTGTTTTGCAGTTTTAAAAACTCAGTATTTTCTTCTTTCATCTTTATTAATTCTAGTCTCTCTTTTCTTTATTTTTTAAATTTTTATTTAAATTCTAGTTGGTTAACATATAGTGTAATATTAGTTCCAGGTATACAATATAATGATTCAACACTTCCATACAACATCCAGGCTTCATCACATCATCCTTAACCCCCATCACCCCCCTCCCCCACTAACCATCACTTTATTCTCTACAGTTAAGAGTCTGTTTCTTGGTTTGCCTCCCTCTCTCTTTTTCTCTCCCTTTGTTTTGTTTCTTAAATTCCACATATGAGTGAAATCATATGGCATTTGTCTTTCTCTGACTTATTTCACTTAGCATCTAGCTCCATCCATGTCATTGCAAATGCCAAGATTTCATTCTTTTTTTTACAGCTGAGTAATATTCCTATACACACACACACACACACACACACACACCACCACCACCACCACCACCACCACCACCACCTCTTCTTTATACATTTATCAATTGATGGACAATTGGGCTGTTTCCATAATTTGGCTATTACAGATAATGCTGCTATAAACATCAGGGTGTGTGTATCCCTTCAAATTAGTATTTTTGTATATTTTTGGGTAAATACCTAGTAGTGCAGTTGCTGGATTGTAAGGTAGTTCTATTTTCAACTTTTGAGGAAATTCCCTACTATTTTTGAATGGCTGCACCAGCTTGCATGCAACCAACAGTACAACAGGGTTCCCCTTTCTCCACAGCCTTGCCAACACCTGTTGTTTCTTGTGTTGTTGACTTGCCATTTTGACCAGTGTGAGGTGATATCTCATTGTAGTTTTGATCTGTATTTCCCTGATGATGAGTGATGTTGAGCATCTTTTCATGTGTCTGTTGGCCATATGTATGTGTTCTTTGAAAAATGTCAATTCATGTCTTCTACCCATTTTTGATTGGATTATTCATTTTTTGGGTATTGAGCTTTACAATTCCAGACCCCAAGTTATATTACAAAGCTGTAGTGATCAAAACAGTATGGTACTGGCATAAAGACAGACACTTAGATCAATGGAACAGAACAGAAGACCCAGAAATGAAATCCCAATGATATGGTCAATTAATCTTCAACAAAGCAGGAAAGAATATCCAGTGGGAAAAAGACAGTCTCTTCAACAAATGGTTCTGGGAAAACTGGACAGCAACATGCAAAAGAATGAAACTGGACCACTATCTTACACCATACACAAAAATTAATTCAAAATGGGTGAAAGACCTACATGTGAGACAGGAAACCACCAAAATCCTAGAGGAGAACACAGGCAGTAACTTTGCTGACATCGGCTGGAGCAACAACTTTCTAGATATGTCTTCTGGGGCAAGGGAAATAAAAGCAAAAATAAACTATAGGGACTACATCAAAATAAAAAGCTTCTACACAGTGAAGAACAATCAACTAAACTGAAAGGCTACCTAGAGAACGGGAGAAGATATTTGCAAATGACATATCTGATAAAGGGTTATATGGAAGTGTTGAATCCCTATATTGTACAGCTGAAACTAATGTATTACACTGTATGTTAACTAACTGGAATTTAAATAAAAACTTAAAAAAATGGTTAGTATCCAAGATATATAAATTAAGAGATACTTTTAAAAGTGAAATAGATGCCATCTGTGATATCTATGCTATTACTCAGAGGCAACCTGTATTAATTGTCAAGATGACATACATAGCCACCATACTTAATTTTTTCTTATAGTCATGGCTTTTGATTTTTTTTCTTTTCCTTTATATTTTTTATGTTTTATAATTTGTAACTGTTAGTAGCAAGTTATGCTCTAATAATGATCATTAGTCAGACAATATTAATCTATTTATATAATCTTTAGTTGTGTTTTTATCTTATCAAAAGGAAAACTAACACAAGAAAGGTGGGAAATACTTGTTTCCCAGAAAACTTTTGCCTATACATAAACATATACATATACAAAACTTTTGCATAAACATAATCTAGTGTTTTGTACACTAGATTATGTACTCCTTATCCTCTATATTGCACTGTACTTGTTATTTTGTTTGCTGAAATGATCAAACTAACTGAACTCAGTTCATATTTTAGACACATGGAGTCAACTTTATCTCTTCCAGTCTTGGAGAAGTCTTTCATGAATTGATGCTGCCATGTTTAGATAGATCATAGGAGTGTAAAAGAAGGGAAAGAGTTTTTCTAAAACTTGTAAAATAATTATTTAGAATCTTACATTCCAGGAGAATATATTCTCTCATATACATAGCATGTAAAATCTCTATTTACAGAATGATAATCAGACCTCAAAAATGAAAAGAGAAAGAACAGGTTACATAGATAGTGACTGAATCAAAGATAACATTTTGTTTATAAAAAGAGCATGCCTCATAATCTGCAAAATAATGAATATAGTGTTGTATTCATAGAGAGGTATTTTTAGTTAATTAATACTTGTGACTGAAATCTTTTTTATATTATTGCTTTATTTTATTGGGATAATTCTGTAATGAAACAATATGAGATGGAGAAAGGGAAAAAGATGGTCAAGGCAATGTTTTGGGGGTATTTTCTTTCTGTTTTAATTTTTGCTTTCAATAAAAGGACCGTTAATGAAGGTCTGTTTATCACATTACTGTTTTATTGCTTATCTCTGATGCACAGAAAGGTTTTTTTAAGAAATACGATAAAAGAGAGTCCTGGGCAGAGGATTGTAGGTACTGACTTTTCAAGGACACTTTGCTCTACCAAAATTATTTGTCCTTTGTTGGAAAAGTCAGAAATTTTCCACTTACAATCTCCATTGATGGCTTATATTTTTGTTTCTGGGTTAGGGGCAGAAACACCAGTTTCTAAGGAGTTTGGGTCTAGGTGTAATGTAATAAAATTGCAAACTATCATTATCAATGCAGAACCATCTGAAATTTTTATGGTGTATGTTCAGAATACAGAATGCCTAGCACAATGTTTCTGGTTTCCCTTGATAGAATATGTGAACGATTATTTTGTTAGAGAGTTCCTTGTGCATTCTGCTTGTCTGACTATTCTAGCAGAGTTGCTCTAAGTTAAATCCATGCTCTTTTATGTTCTTCTAGTTCAGGGGTTGGCAAAACTTTTTTTCTGTAAAGGGCCACAAAGTAAATATTTTAGGCTTTGCTGGCCATATGGTCTCTGTTGCAACCATTCAACTCAGCCTCTCATAGCACAAAAATAGTCCTAAACAATACAATAAGAGTTAAGTGTAGGTATGTTCAATGAATAAAAATGTATTAAGAATGTAATCGGAATTTCATGTACTTTTCATTTGTCATGTATACTACTTTTCCTTTTCAACATTTTCAACTACTTAAAAATGTAAAAGCTATTTTAATCTTTTGGGTTGTACCAAAACAGGGAGGGGAATGGATTTGCTTCATGGCCCATAAATTGCTGACCCTTGCTCTAGTCAAACTTATACCACACTTTGATCTGATTTAATTTACCATTTTCCCACTGTCCTATAATTTACCATTTTCCCACTGTCTCAGGATGTGTGCCCTTCATCTGAATTTCTTTTTTGTTCTTTATCATTCAACGAATAAATGAATGAATGAACGAACCCATTGAGAAAAAATATGTTCATAATGGTATGAATAGTTAACACATGTCAGTGACTGACTCCAGAGCTGGAAAGTATGTTTGTGCTATCTGATTAGGATGCTGCTATCCCAGAAGAGTCTTCAACTACTGCTCTGCAGAGGAGTATTATTGAATTTATGTTCATTCTCTGTGTTTATATGCAAGTTAAATTTTATTAATAAAACAGCATTCTCCCAGTGGAAAATGCTGAGAAAACTGTGGCGAGGAATAAAGAAGAGTTGAGTTCAAAACAAATTAGTCAATGTATTTGAAATGACACACTGCATTGATTTGTCTCTTAAGTTCTGAGAACCTATCAATTTAATTCTTTCAACATAGCAAATTGCTCTTTTGCATTATTTTTCAGCCTTTCCACAGGGAAAAACATAGCAAGTGTGTGGGAGAGGAAAAGAGAGATTAGACTTTAATAGCCTACATGCTTTTTTAATTCTTTTATTTTTCTAAAATAAAGGAGAACAATAGTATATTTCTGATGCTTTATCTCTGTTGATTAATGCTACTATACTTAGTTCCTTTCTTTCTCAAATCATTTCTCTTTGATAAGATTTTTCTTTCTCTTATATTAATGGAATAAGTGTTAAAGATATTTTCTCTATTCTTCAGTAAATATTAAAAATATTTTGAAAAAGAGAAACATTGACCTTTGTTGGAATATCTTATCCTTGGGTATACTCACTGTTATAAAACCAATTTATGAAAGTGGTCTAATTTCCCAAGAATGCTTTTCATGCATCTAGAATGCTCACAGAAATGCTGCTGTGTTCACAAAATCTTGGGAACATTTCTTTGCTACATAGATTTGGATAAATAGAAAACACAACAAACACCCATATTTCAAACACCCAGCAAAGAAAGTATCCTGTGTCCTTCAATTATGTATCCTATAGATAGGTTGAAAATGCTCTCAAAACCTCATTCTAAATCCCTCTGTGCCCACACGGTTGCTTCTAAAAGACAAACATTTTAGTTAAACCTTTTCAAAAAGCCAGGCAACAAATTATACCTTTCTCTCCATAATGCCTCTATAATTGTGTGAATTTCAGTGATATATTTATATCCCTCTCTGTGTGATGACTTGTCAAAGAGATTAAAGTCCTCATCATGACTGATGTATGCCTAAAATAAAGATGAGGTCACTAGAAGGGTTTAAATAAGGCCAAAATACGAATGTTTTAAATAATTTCTAAACATGACAATGCCCCATCCCTTCATGAAACACCCTGGGAAAGCAGTGAAAAGGCAAGGTTTATAATCATCCTCTTCTCTGCACATGCCATCCCCCAAATATCATCATTTAGAGGAATACCCCATCTCAAGACTAATAGGGGGAGCGATGATGTACTGGCCTTTACTCATTGCCTAAGCTCTTCCAGCTCACCCTTTATCTCTTTCTCATACCTTTTTGTCTCTCCCCTGAGTTTTTATAATTCTGCTTTTCATCTTGCTTCAAAAGCTTCATTAAATGTGTTTAAACAATTTTCCAAAAACAATTTCAGAGGGGAAGGATGAGGGAGATGGGCAAAATGGGTGAAAAGGAGTGAGAGGTATAGGCTTCCATTTATGGAATGAATAAATCACAGAGATGAAAGATACAGCATAGGGAATACAGTCAATGGTATTGTAATAGCATTGTATGATGACAGATGGTAGCTACACGTGGCGTGAGCACAGCATAACATATAGAGTTGCCAAATCACCATGTTGTACACCTGAAATTAATGTAACATTATATGTCAAATATAACTTGATTAACTGATTAAAAAACAAAACCAAAAACAATTGCACATAATTTTTATCTTCTCCT
The DNA here is from genome assembly GCF_964656455.1 of Halichoerus grypus. Lineage (NCBI taxonomy): Eukaryota > Metazoa > Chordata > Mammalia > Carnivora > Phocidae > Halichoerus > Halichoerus grypus. The sequence continues at coordinate 50,992,347 of NC_135716.1, forward strand.
TCTTTTTGATATTCTTCATCTGCCATCAATTTACCTTTTACTTTCCTTTTCTTTTTTTGTAACATTTTACAGATCTTGTATTGATTTCTGCTCACTGAACTTCACTTACATATATAGCTCCTAGGTAGATTTCTTTTTCTTTCACTGTCAAATGTAAGTGGTGTCTTAGTCAATTTGGGCTGCTATAACAGAATACCATAGACTGGGTGGATGAAGCAACAAAATATTTATATCTCACAGTTCTGGAGGTTGAGAAGTCCAAGAAGAAGGTGCCAGTAGATCCACTAGCTATGAGAATACATTTCTGGGTTTGCAGATCTTTGTCTTCTTCTTGTATCCACCCATGGCAGGGAACAGAAAGAGAAATCAGGCTTTACTATCTCTTCTCATAAAGGCACTAATCCCATTCATGAGGGCCCCACTTCCATGACTTAATTATTTCCCAAAGACCCCACTTTCTAATACCATCATTTTGGGGGTTTAGGATTTCAATACATGAATTTGGAGGGATGGGACACAAATATTCAGTCCCTTGCACACATAAACTGAAAACTACAAAATTCTAAGGGAAACCGAATGCATAAGAATAAAAACAAAGCAAAAGAAAACATCTAATTCTGAAGCAAACAAGTCTACAGAATGGAGTAAAATATAAGCCTAAAAAGCTGATTAATATCCTGAGTGAGATTAGAAAAGCATCCTGATTACCTATAAAGAAAAGTCATAAAAAGTAACAGGCAGAATCTTATTTATTTATTATCGGAGTATAGTTGACATAAAATGTTATATTAGTTTCAGGTGTACAACACAGTGATTCAACAATGCTATACATTGTTCAGTGCTCACCACAATAGGTATAGTCATCTCTGTCACCATACAACATCACACTATTATTGAGTATATTTCCTATGCTTTACATTTCATCTCTGTGACTTATTTTATAACTGGGAAGTTTGCACATCTTAATCCCTATTTTGCTCATCACCCCACCCACCTTCTTTCTGGCAACCACCAATTTGTTCTCTGCATTTAGGAGTCTGTTTGTTTTGTTCATTCATTTTGTTTTTTTTAAATCCCATGTATAAGTAAAATCATATGGCATTTGTCTTTTTCTGTCTGACTTATTTCAGTTAGCACAATACTCTCTAGGTTCATCTATGTTTTCACAACTGGCAAGATCTTATCATTTTTTTAATGGCTGAGTAATATTCCATTGTATATGTATTTGCGTTTTCTTTATCCATTCAGCTATGGATGGACACTTGGGTTACTTCCATATCTTGGCGATTATAAATAATGTTGAAATAAACAAGGGATGCATATAACTTTTTAGTATTAGTGTTTTATTTTTCTTTGGGTAAATACCCAGTAGTGGAATTACTGGATCATATGGTATTTCTATTTTTAATTTTTTGAGGACCCTCTATACTCTTTTCCACAATGGTTGCACCAATTTAAATTCCCACCAAGGTGCACATCAATTCCCTTTTCTCTACATTCTCAGCAACACTATTTCTTGACTTTGATACTAGCCATCCTGAGTTGTGTGTCGTTCTATCTCACTATGGTTCTGATTTGCATTTATCATGATTACTGATGTTGAACATTTTTTAATGTATCTAGTGGCCATCGGTATGGCTTCTTTGGAAAAATGTCTGTTCATTTTCTCTGCTTATTTTTTAACTGGATTATTTGTTTTTTGGGTGTTGGGTTTGAGTAAGTTATTTATAGATTTTTGGATACTAACCTCTTATCAGATATATTATTTGCAACTCTCTTCTCCTTCTCAGTAGGTTGGAGAGGCAGAAGAATTTAAAAAGCTCTTTAGAAGCTAAAAAAAGTTAGATGTGTTGAGTAAATCTTCCAGAATAAGAACCAACAGTCATGGAAGATATGGAAGGAAAGACAAAATACTTAAAAGTTTAAATCAAGGCATCAAACATTAAATAGTAAAAATTCCAAAAAGAAGAAATAGAGTAAAAAAAAAAGGAAAGTAATGATTAAATAAATTAGTAAAAGAAAAAAAAAACCATCGTAAAGACAGGAGCTTTTAATTGCAGGAGCCCATCAAATGGCAAGGAAGATGAGTGAATATAGACTCACACCTGACAAATCATAGTAAGAATTTAGGATGCCAAGAAGGGAGAAATAATTCTAAGTGACTTCAGGGCAACATATAGGGAAACCACATGACAAAAAGATTCACACTATTACTTCACCATTAAGAATGTTTATTAGAAGGTAATTGCATAAGCTCTTTAACATTCGGAGGTTAAAATGATTTTAAACAAAGAACTCTATCCCCACTCAGTACAGTCATGAAATCAAAGATATTATAAGGCAAGTCAAGTATCAGAAACTTTTTTTCCCTAGAATATTTATGAAAACATACCTTAAGGATGTACCTAAGCAAAATGAGCTTGAAAATAAAGAATAACATAGACATCAAGCAATTTCTTTATTAAAACTTTCATGTCATCTGAAATTCCCTTTACTGTATGAGCTTGTCTGTTAATTATTAGTGTTTTTTTTTTTTTAGGAAAAAGTATTTTTTCATAGATTTCCTTTAAGTGAACTAGTAGGGATTTTTCAAATGGCTGTGATTGTGTTAGCACAAGACTAGCATATTCCAGTATCAGAAAAATTTACTTGGGTATTAGAATTTGTGCTTGCAACATTTGGGTTTAATTAGAGAAGTAGAACCACTATAAATGACATGGAATATGGAATTAGAGAGTGTAGAATTTTAAAATTGATGAAAAAACACTATGGAAAACTTTTGCTTTTGTATCTGGTGGTGGGCCTGAAGTTGCTGGTCGTCAAGAAGAGAAGCCCCAATGAAGCAGAGGAGAGTGAGGATAAAATGGGATCAATGAAGATAAAATAGACACCGTGTCTTTTACTCTGTCAACCTTTTAAAAGAAAAAAAGGAAGCAATTAGCCAGCAAAATCAAGTTTATTCAGGAATAGCAGAGGAACTGCAATTTGGGACGAGCAAACAATAGGCAAATCCAGAGAACAAAGATGGAGAGCATCTTTTTATAAGAGAAGGGAGGAAGTTGGCAGGGGTTATTTTGAGCAAAATTTCATTGTAAGAAAACGAGAGTTCGAAGTGGTGGCAGTTTCTCATTGGCTACAGGCAAGGGCAACTTGCTTTTGCCAGGGGAAAGGAAATCTTCCTTCTTCTTGCTGGACTACGCAAGCATCCAGGTGTGAGACGTATGTGAGAGTCCTTCCCTCATGGCTTCCCAACTCCAATTTTGAGTTAGGTTTCCTTAACACATTTCACAACTCACCCACCTGCAACCTCAATGAAGAGTGTGCCTGCAGGAGCAGGCACCCTTTGTCTCAGTGCTGTATGCCAACCTGCCCCAGGACATTGTTGAAGGAGGCAATCCAGTGGATCTGGAAGAATGCTACCTAAGTGTTTCTCAGTGCCCCAAGGTGAGAAGACAGATCAGCGTCAAAAGAATGAATTTCAGTAGCCCCTGGTACCTTCAGAGCAAAGTGGTGCTGTCCCACCTCTGCCTTCCAACTCTCACCCAATCAGAAACCATACAGGAAGATTTGGAGGATATTTTAACTTAGCCAGGTTGAACCAATACACAAAACAAAAGATTTGGACTCTTAAAAGATGTGGCACTAGGCTTAATAAATTTAGCCTAATAGAGGAAATAAGGCATTGGGTTTCACCAATTATAATATAAAAAAGATTGTGATATGCCACACACTATTAGGTCATCTCACAGTGTCGTATGCTATTAAAGATCACCAGCTTCTTTCTGAGTTCTAGAGAAAGATTTTTTATAGATTGAATTCATTTATATCCCATCTTTTTCAGTGTCAACGTATGGTCTTTTCATCAACAAGCCCCTTACCTTCGTGTGTATGTGTGAATAGCAACTGCTAAAACTACAGAAAGATAGGTTAAACTCTCTGACTGAAATCTGACTTGTACACGTTTATGAGAAAATTGCTTTAATATATATTCATAACTCCCTGATATCTGGAAGTCACTGCAAACTCATCCATAAAGGACAGGGCCAAGGACACAGACTTCACAGTGAGCCATTCATGGTAAAATCCTGCTGACTAAAAGGAATAAGGTTTTCTTTTCTCCTAAGTTATTGCCAGTCAAGGCAACAATGGCTTAGCCTTGAAATTAAGCTTGGGAATCAAATGCCGTAGTGCCAATAAGTGGGATGCTTTTGGAAATCTGGAATGTGAATTACCAGAGCTGAACTGTTCTTAATAGCAGTTAAGCATTTTTTTAACTCCCCTGATATCACTACAAAATTGCTTATCTAAAACTATAATTTAAAAATCACTCCTTTCCTAGGCAGATTCCAAATAAAATTTGATAACAGGTTTATTAAGCATTTTGAACTCCATGGGGGCACAAACACGAAAATCAATTAGCGAATTTTAAGTGACTGTAATGTGCTAAACTCCATAGGAGGCAGCATGGGTTATACGAAAATGAATTAGGCATGACCCTAAGCCCAGAGACATAAGCTTAGTAGCGAAAATAAACCCTGAGTTGCAGGAATTGTAATATAAAGTAGACCATGGTATGTTGCAAGACTTAAAATCTTACATCCAAGCTATCATATGACTTTAAACATCATTAACTTCTTTGAGTTCTAGAAGAGTTGTTAGAGGTTGAATTTATTAAACTCTTTCAAATGTTGATTTGTGGTCATTTTATCAAAAAGAAAGCACATAGATTTACTAAAAGTAGACTGCTTCTGAATAGCAAAATTAAAAGCCAGTATCTTAAAGGACATGTAAGTATATTTAACAATTCATTTGTTGAAAACTTTGGCTTACTAACCTGGATAAATTTTATTTTATTTTTTGGTCATCAAAGGAATTTAAGCCTGATAGTGGAATAACCAATTAATAATGGGATGATCGTCAATATCTCTAATGTGGTGGCTGTCATTAATATTTTAATACACTTTTTTTATTTTGTAAAATTCAGTATATTTAGACTACTTACAAGGAGGATTGTTGACATACGTCTGTATATTGCACATGTTACATATCCCTGAAGTCTTTCTTCTTCCTCCAAATTGCATATTTTCTGAATGACTTAGTTTTCAACCATTGATATTATTTTGTTACTACTTATGTACCTTAAAGGACATGAGCAGATGAATCTCTCATCTTTAGAGAATATATGTGTTACTCTTTTAGCAATTCAATTACGTAAATCTGTTGGGTGCCTGGGTGGCTTAGTCTGTTAAGCATCTGACTCGTTCAGGTCATGATCTCAGGGTCTTGGGATCAAGTCCCACATCAGGCTCCACACTCAGTGGGGAATCTGCTCCTCCCTCTCCCTTTTTCTGTCTCTCTCAAATAAATAAATAAAATCTTTAAAATTTTTTTTTAAATTATGTAAATCTGTGGTCAAATTATACTTTTAATTATTCTTTTCATTTTTCACTCTACTGCAGTTTACCTGTCTAAAATAAAAGGAATTACATAGTATCATTTTTATAAGATGAACAGAAAAATTTATAAGCTACTGCAGAGAATTAAGGGGCAAACTATATTTTTGGGAACAAAGGTATCTCTTTGGAAGAGTCTCAGGAGATTTAGAATAAATTGTCACTATAACAAGAAAAAAGCAATGAAAATAACAGCAACTAAGAAAGCAATCTGGATTAAGTTTTAAAAACCAAATTTTAACAAAAAATATCAAAACGTAATTCTATATACTAAACTTTTTCCAGAGATTTGATTAAAATACAATGGATATTGAGTTTTAATAAATATGATGGTACACCTGGAATCTAAAATATTATATGTAAAAATATTTTAATAGATTTTAAATTCCTTACAATTTTTATTGTGTGTATATATGTAATATATATATAATATTATTTTATTTATTAATAAAAACAGGCATCAGACTTATTTTTTGCATAGAAACAACATTCTATAATTTACTCCTGCTTTTTGCTTATGATTTTAATTATGATAATATTTTAAACATGAAATAAAATATTTATTCAAAATATTTAAAAATGCTATTTATTTCTATGTCTTACTTTCCACTTATTTTTAATTTTCTTAAAGTTATCTCTATGCCCAATGCGGGGCTTCAACTCACAACCCCAAGATCAAGAGTCCCATGCTCTACTGACTTAGCCAGGTAGGTGCCCCATATAAATCTTAAAGTGTTTGTGTGTACATATGTTTGTAATGTTACATAATATGTCAATTGAATGTCAGTGATTATCAGTGTCGCTATGATTACCATCGATATCTTTACATTACATTGTTCTAAATACAGGGAGATGCATTATTTGGAGGTTTGAGCCTAAAGGCAGATTTCGTTAGAGAAAGAGGACTTCTGAATATTATCACAGCTGTATTTGCTTTCATTTTCTGTAGGTTTCAAAATATTGCTACTGGAGAACAATAAAAGGGAAGTGTTTAATATTGCTTAGTTTTTGCATTGTTCCTAGGAAGACGTGGGCTTAAATTCTGCATCTGCCACCTCTTAATGTGCAAGCTTGGGAAGATTTTATAAACTGGAGTTATTAATCTGTATGTTAGTAATATTAACACTGTACTGGAAGAATTTTTTTTAAGAATTATAAAGATAATTCATTAATTTATCTGACACATAGAAATGTTTAGAAAACAGAAGTCTTTTACTTATTTTATTTATTTTTTAAGTTTTAATTTAAATTCCAGCTAGTTACCATACAGTGTAATATTACTTTCAGGTGTACAATATAGCGATTCAACACTTCCATACAACACCTTGTGCTCATCACAGCTGTACTCCTTGATCCCCATCACCTCTTTTACCCATCTCCCCTGCCCACCTTCCCACTGGTAGCCATCAGTTTCTTCTCTATAATTAAGAGTTTGTTTCTTGATTTGCCTCTCTGTCTCTGTCTCTCTCTCTCTCTTTTTTTTTTTTTTTTTTATAGAAGGGGCACAGAGGGAGAGAGAGAATATTAAGCAGATCCATGCCCAGCGTGGAGCCTGATGCAGGGCTCAGTCTGATGACCCTGAGATCATGGCCTGAGCCGAAATCAAGAGTTGGACTCTTAACCGACTGAGCCACCCACGGGTCCCTCCCTTTGTTTTGGAAGGGGGGGGTTGTCTTAAATTCCACATATGAGTGAAATCATGGTGTTTGTCTTTCTCTGACTGACTTATTTTGCTTACATAATACTCTCTAGCTCCATCCATGTCATTGCAAATGGCAAGATTTCATTCTTTTTGATAGCTGAGTAATACTCCATATATATATATATATATATATATATATATAATGCACTTCTTCTTTATCCATTCATCAGTTGAGGGGCATTTGGGCTCTTTCCATAATTTGGCTATTGATAATGCTGCTATAAACATCAGGGTACATACATCTCTTTGAACCAGTATTTTTGAATCCTTGGGTAGTGCAATCGCTGCATCATAGGGTAGTTTTTTGTTTTTTTTTTAAACTTTTTGAGGAACCTCCATACTGTCTTCCAGAGTAGCTGTAATCAGTTTGCATTCCCACGTACAGTGTAAGAGGCTCCTCTTTCTCCGCATCCTCCCTATATCTGTGGTTTCCTGGTTGTTAATTTTAGCCATTCTGACAGGTATGAGGTGATACCTCATTGTAGGTTTGATTTGTATTTCCCTGATGATGAGTGACGTTGAGCATCTTTTCATGTGTCTATTAGCCATCTGCTATATGTCTTCTTTGGAAAAACGTTCATATCTTGTGCCCATTTTTTAACTGGATTACTCATTTTTTTGGTGTTGAGTTTGATAAATTCTTTATATATTTTGGATAATAACCCTATATCAGATATGTCATTTGCAAATATCTTCTCCCATTCCATAGGTTACCTTTTAGTTTTGCTGATTGTTTCCTTCACTGTGCAGAAGCTTTTTATTTTGATGTAGTCCCAATAGTTTATTTTTGCTTTTGTTTCCCTTGCCCCAGAAGACATATCTAGAAAGTTGTTCCTACAGTTGATGTCAAAGAGGTTATTGCCTGTGTTCTCCTCTAGGATTTTGATGGTTTCCTGTCTCAAATGTAGGTCTTTCATCCATTTTGAATTTTTGTGTATGGTGTAAGAAAGCAGTCATTTCATTCTTCTGCACATTGCTGTCCAGTTTTCCCAGCACCATCTGTTGAAGAGACTGTCTTTTTCCCATCGGATATTCTTTCCTGCTTTGTCAAAGATTACTTAACCATATGGCTGTGGGTTCATTTCTGGGTTCTCTATTCTGTTCCCTTGATCTATGTGTCTGTCTGTGCCAGTACTTTGTGTCTTGATCACTGCAGCTTTGTAACATATCTTGAAGTCCAGAATTGTGATGCCTCCACCTTTGCTTTTCTTTTTCAAGATTGTTTTGCCTATTTGGGGTCTTCTGTGGTTCCATACAAATTTTAGTGTTGTTTGTTCTAGCTCTGGGGAAAATGCTGGTCGTATTTTGGTAAGAATTGCATTAAATGTATACATTGCTTTGGGTAGTAGAGACATTTTAACAATATGTGTTCTTCAATCCATGAGAATGGAATGTCTTTTTCCATTTCTTTGTGTCATCTTCAATTTGTTTCATCAGTGTTGTATACTTTTCAGGGTACAGGTTTTTACCTCTTGGGTTAGGTTTATTCCTAGTCATCTTTGGTTTTTGGTGCTTTGTAAATAGGATTGATTCCTTTTTGCTGCTTTATTACTGGTGTATAGAAATGCAACAGATTTCCATATGTTGACTGTGTATCCTGTGACTTCACTGAATTTGTATATCAGTTCTGTTTTTTGGTGGTGTCTTTCGGGTTTTCTGTAGAGTGTCATGTCATCTGCAAATAGGGAAAGTTTGACTTCTTCCTTGCCTTTATGGATGCCTTTTATTTCTTTTTGTTGTCTAATTGGTGAGACAAGGACTTCCAGTACTATGTTAAATAACAGTGGTGAGAGTGGATATCCAGTCTTGTTCCTGACCTTAGAGGAAAAGCTCTCAGTTTTTCCCCATCGAGGATGATATTAGCTGTGGGTTTTTCATATGTGGCCTTTTTTTGTTGAGGTATGTTCCTGCCATCTCTACTTTGTTGACGGTTTTTATCATGAATGGATGCTGTACTTTGTGAAATGCTTTTTCTGCATCTATTGGGAGGATAATATGCCTCTCATTCTTTCTTTTATTAATATGTTGTTATCATGTTGATTGATTTGCAAATATTGAACCATCCTTGCCACCCATAAATAAATCCCACTTGAATGTGGTAAATAATTCTTTTAATAGACTTTGGATTTGATTTAATAGTATTTTGTTGAGATTTTTTTGCATCCATCAGGGATATTGGTCTGTAGTTCTCTTTTCTAGGGGAGCCTTTGTCTGATTATGGAATCAGGGTAATGATAGTCTCATAGAATGATCTTGGAAGTTTTCCTTCCATGTCTAATTTGGAATAGTTTGAGAAGAATAGATATTAATTCTTCTTTAAATGTTTGGTAGAATTCCCCTTGGAAGCCATCTAGCTCTGGACTTTTGTTTGTTGGGAAATTTTTGATTACTGATTTAATTTCTTTGCTGGTTATCAGTCTGTTCAAGTTTTTGATTTCTTTCTGTTTCAGTTTTGGTAGTTATATGTTTCTAGAAATTCATCCATTTCTTTCAGATTGTCCAATTTGTTGGCATTAGTTTTTCATAATATTCTCTTAAAATTGTTTGTATTTCTGTGGTATTGGTTGTTATTTCTCCTCTCTCATTTGTGATTTTATTTGTGGCCTTTCTCTATTCTTTTTTATGGGGGGTAGAACAATTCTGTTAATTTTATCAAAGAACAAGCTCCTGGTTTCACTGATCTGTTCTATTGTTTTTTTAGTTTCTTTATCATTTATTTTTGCTCTAATCTTTATAATTTCCTTTCTTCTCCTGGCTTTAGGCTTCTTTTTTTTTTTTTTTTTTCTTTTTTCTAGCTCCTTTAGGTATAAGGTTAGGTTGTTTGTTTGAAATTTTCCTTGTTTCTTGAGGTAGGCCTGTACTACTATATATTTCCCTCTTAGGACCTCTTTTACTGTATCTTATAGGTTTTGGACCATTGTGGGTTTTTTTGTTTTTTTTTTTAAGATTTTATTTATTTACTTGACAGAGAGAGACACAGCGAGAGAGGGAACACAAGCAGGGGAGTGGGAGAGGGAGAAACAGGCTTCCCACTGAGCAGAGAGCCCAATGTGGGGCTCAATCCCAGGACCCTGGAATCATGACCTGAGCTGAAGGCAGACTCTTAACGACTGAGCCACCCAGGTGCCCCAGACCGTTGTGTTTTCATTTTCATGTATTTGTTAACTTTTTTGATTTCCTGGATGACCCATTCATTGTTTAGTAGCATGTTGTTTAACCTCCATGTATTTGTGATCTTTATAAATTTTGTCATTGACTTCAAAACTTTGTGTTTAGCGACAGTACATGGTATAATTCCAATCTTTTTATATATGTTGAGGCCTGATTTGTGACCTAGTATGTGATCTATTCGGGAGACTGTCCCATGGTGCATTTGAAAAGAATGTGTATTCTGCTGTTTGGGGATGGAATGTTCTGAATATACATAAGTCCATCCGGTCCAGTGTGTGATTCAGAGCCATTGTTTCTTTGCTGATTTTCTATTTAGATGATCTGTGCACTGATGTAAGTGGGGTGTTAAAATCCCATACTATTACTGTATTATTATCAATGAGTTACTTTATGTTTGTTATTAACTGTTTTATGTATTTGGGTGCTCCCATTTGGGTACCTAAACATTTACAATTGATAGATCTTCTTGTTAGATTGTCCCCCGAATGATTATATATAGTGTAATTCTTTGTCTCTTTTTACAGTGTTTTGCTGTCTAATTTGTTCCATATTAAGTATTGCCACTTCAGCTTTCTTTTGACATCCATTTATGTGTTAAATGTTTCTGCACCTTGTCACATTTTGGGGGGAAGGGTTAAATAGGTGATGGCTATTAATGAGGGCACTTACTGTGATGAGCACTAGGTGTTTTATGTAAGTGCTGAGTTACTAAATTCTACACCTGAAACATATTACACTATGTTAACTGTAGGTGTCTTTAGGTCTAAAATGAGTCTCCTGTAGACAGCCTATCAATGGGTCTTGCTTTTTTATCCATCCTGACATCCTATGTCTTTTGATTGGAGCATTTAGTCCATTTACATTCAGAGTAATTATTGATACATATGTATATATTGCCATTTTATTACTTGTTTTGGCATTGTTTCTGGAGATTTTCTCTGTTCCTTTCTAGACTTTCTTGCTTTGGTCTTTCTTTTCCACTGAAGGATTCCCTTTAATATTTCTTGCAGGACTGGTTTGGTGGTCACAAACTACTTTAGTTTTTGTTTGTCTGGGAAACTCTTCATCTCTCCTCTTATTCTGAATGATAGCATTGCTGAATAAAGTATTCTTGCTGCAGATTTTTCCCATTCAGCACATTAAATATATCATGCCACTTTCTTCTGGCCTGCCAGATTTCTGTTGAGAAATCTCTAGCCTTATGAGTTTCCCCTTGGAGGTTTTTAGGACTTCTTTTGGCTTTTTGCTTTTAAGATTTTTTTCTCTATTGCTATATTTTGCAAATTAATTATAATATGTTTGGTGTTGGCCTGCTATTATTTTAATGGGAATTCTCTGTGTCTTTTGGATCTGGATGTCTGTTTCCTTCCCCAGATTAGGGAAGTTTTCTGCTATAATTTGCTCAAATAAACCTTCTGCCCCCTTTTCTCTCTCTTCTTCTGGGATTCCTATGATACAAAAGTTACTATACTTGATGGAGTCACTGAGTTCCCTAAGTCTACTTTCATCATCCAAGATTTTTCATAATTTGTTTATTATTTCTCCTATAAGTATGATTTTATTTGGATCCTTTCTTTTTTTTTTTTGGTAAGTCTGGCTAGGGGTTTATCAATTCTATTAATTCTTTCAAAGGCTCAGCTCCTGGTTTTACTGATGTATTCTACTAGAGGTTTTTTTTGTATGTTTGTTTCTAGATCATTTATTTCTGCTCTAATCTTTATTATTTCCCTTCCTCTGCTGGCCTTTGGCTTCATTTGTTGCTCCTTTTCTAGCTCCTTTAGGTGTATAGTTAAGTTGTTTGAGAATTTTCTTACTTCTTGAGAAGGCCTGTATTGCTATATACTTCCCTCTTATGACCGCATTTGCTGCATCCCGAAGGTTTTGGACCATCATCCATTCTAATTCGTTTCCATGTATTTTTTATTTTCTTCTTTGAAATCCTGGTTGACCCATTTATTGTTTAGTAGCATGTTGTTTAACTTCCATGTATTTGTGGTCTTTCCAAATTTCTTCCTATGGTTGACTTCTAAAGGTTTCATAGCTTTGTGGTCAGAAATGATGCATGGTATAATCTCAATCTTTTGTACTTCTGAGACCTGATTTGTGACCCAGTATATGATCTATTCTGGAGAATGTCCCATGTCCAAGGCTTTTTAAATCTGAATGGTAATTAAATTGAAATCTTTCAAGATATCCACAATGTAAAAAACAAAGACTTTGGGGTAGTAATTTGTTAAGCATATATAAAATATATAAAAAATTAAATTTTTTAAAAAAAATAGTCCTGAATCATATAAAATGAAAAACTGTGTGGTAGATTTTTTCCCCCTGTTTTTGCCACTCAACATTGCTTTGTCATAAAGGCATCTTCTCTTACCACATGAGTTTTGGCATGAATAAAATAAAATTAAAGTAGATAAAACATAAAACTTTAGATGTTTATGTAGAAAATTAGAGATCTAAAATAATTGAGTATGAGTGGCTCAGAATAGTGTTAAAGTGCTATTTTCAAGTATTCAAGGAGAACATTTATGTAAGAGATAAAAGGAAGAAATAAACTTAGCCTTATGTGAGTGAAGGTAAAAGTTATTTTAAAATTGTACATATTCAGCCATCATTAATTGCATTGCTATATTTGGATCACTTTTTAAAACATAATAATTCAACACATGTAAGAAAACATTCTCCTGACTTAGGTATGTCATGAAACAGGTCATCCCTCAAGGTCTTTATTAATATTAAAATAATCTAAAACTTTGACTTTTATATCAAATAGCTTAATTACTTTTTTTAAATCAATTTCCTTACTGACCTTTAAAAGAGTCCATATACCTTTAAAAATAGGTGCAGTATTAATTCTCCTTTCATAAGTAAAAGAAAAGATATGGGCTGTTATCAGCAACAACATCACCTACAGAAGGTAAACTTCATAGGTCTAAATTTTCTTGCAATTTTATGTGAATTAGTTGGAAAAATGAAAAATGAAAGAAGAGAAATAATTCTGTACACATTGCTATTCTTTTATCTTGATTCTGAGACAGCTGTTATATGTACTCACCAATCAGCACCTTACCATGGATCTTCAAATCTAAAAAAAATGTTATGTTCAATGAACTAGCTGAAATTAAACAAAGCCATTGATGTATAGCATTAATTATGCTGTTAACAAATAATTTACTTCATTTAATACCAACATTTTTTATAATCTTGTTTCCTTGGTTTACTTTGAAAATGCTAAGTGTCACTATTGATCATAAATTAATATCTAAAAGATTTTCTCATCTGATATTATAAGAAGCGTTGGTAGTTATGCTTCTTGTAAGAAACCACTTTTCTGTTCTTGTGTTTTAAGAATACAGCACTTTAAAATAGATGTAATAAATCTGAAAACAAAACTGATTCTTTTCACATTATGACTTGCATGTTTAAGCCTTAAGGAAAAGTTCTCAGATTAATAAAATATCTTCCCTTTAAGCACTCAAGATACTTTACGAGTACTCTCATTAAAGATTATATTATCCTTGTGTGGAAGATGATGGGTATTATGATGACATTTCTTCTAAGGTAAAAAAAAAAAATCCAGTCACAGAGATTCTAAATGATGTGTTCTTCTCAGACTACAAATCAGGGTTAGAATTAAGATAAACCTCATTGACTTCCAGTTTCTTTTGTTTTGTTTTGTTTCAGTCCATTTAACTCTTGACACCTTGTAATTTTGATTATTGATCCATAATTTTCCGGTATAATTGTTTTTAGTAATTTTTTTATCTCCCCAAATGATCCTGAAAAAAATAAAACAAAGCTAAATTTTAAAAAACCCTTTATTTTGATGTATTATGGATGAAATTTTTACTTTTTGTGAATACAGATTTAAAGGATGGATTATATACATAACAAAACTTCGACTGTAGTTTAACCTTTTCTCAAGAAAATATGTCCAAGTTACCATTCTAACATCACAATGAAGTACTAATTGAAATCTACAGCATTGGTCATGGGAACTATTGTTTAGTTTATTCAGTAGCTATGAATAAGGAGGAGAATTTTTAATTTGTACATTACATGAAATGAAGAAGGATCAGTTAACAATGGGTTTGGTTTCAGGATTTCTTGGGACAGTTATTTACATGATATTTCATACTTTAAAGGGTTTAAACAAAGGCACAAATAATACTGCAATTTTCTAAGGGTAGTGGGTACTTACAGAGCATTCAATCCCACAATATTTTTAGATTGAAATAATGGCAAGTGTAATGTAAGTACACTTTTTGAGTCATTTATCAGTCCAAGGCTGCACAATACTATAAAGTCCTTGACATGAAATACCATCAAGGAACTTGTACAGATATACCTATATGACAGATAAACAAAATTCATCAGGTTTTATATATATTTCTTGATCTGGCTTCTGAAGGTTCAGATTAATGTGCTGTTTATATTGATGTTTCTGAACTAAGGAATAAAAACAAACTTTGCTGCTCTTAAAATACAAAACAAGCAAAAAAGTCACACAAAAACCCTTTTACCTTTACTTTTTAAATAATTTATCAAAAATATTGATAATACTGAATTTTTCATGTGATCTCAGAACACTTAAATTCTATTATATTGGGTTTATTAATGTGGTCCTGCCTCTCTGCACTGTGATTTCACTAAAATGGGGCCTACAAAGGTACTCAATGACATAGATTTTAATATTAGTTTATCAAATGCCATTAGCAATCCCTTAATGATTGGTTTGATAGCCAAAATTACACACTAACAGTTTGACATCCTAGTTTCTAGCAATAATATATGTTTTCTGGTGAAGCTCTAATATTAAATATTCAGAACTTTTCTGAATGCTTATTTAAGAAGTATTTTTCTTTTTTCTCAAATTCACCATTACTATTTGTCTCTCTCAGACTTGTCCCAGAGAATAGGGTCAACGAATTCTAACCTTTTTTCTTAAACTTCAGGTCTGTAATATTTTAGTAAAGTAAATCTAAGATATCAGCAATCAAGATTATATATATGTTTTCACTAATTTAATTTCCATTGGAAAGTAAAAGTTGATCATTACAATCTTACTTATATATATATGTATATATATAAATATTTATATAAAAACATAACACTCTAGCAACCTAGTTGAGTTTCAAGAATTTGCATTTTCTTGACTGCTACTGAATTTGAGCACCATCTATACTGCCCATTTATTTAACAGGTTATGGTCTTTTTCTCATGAACATGTAAGGTTCTTCTTATATTACAATTATCAGTCCTTTGCCTCTTGCCTTATGATTATTTCCATTGCCATCTCCAACTGCCCTATGTTTATATCTTTTGCCAGACACAAAATTCATCCATTTCCAATGTTAATGCCCAGTGTTAGAGACCACTAATTGTGCTGTCTTGCTGTGAATTAGAGTCCCAGAAACAGCTTCCCAAAAGAGTTGTTGGTAAAGCAGTATTTCTCAAAATAGCCCATTAACTCATTTCCCTTGCTGAAAACATAGTAATAATTTTAATGCAAGTTTGAGCATGATGATCCATTTTAAAATCCCTCAATGGCTTTTCATTGTTATTATGATAAAAGCTCCAATTCACAATTCTTCATAAATTCTGATTTAATCTGGTCCCCAAATAATGCTACAGCTTCTCGCGGTTATTCTCTGGTCTACCACCTGCTCTCCTCCCCTCAGAGCCTCTTTTCTCCCAACTTCCTTGCTTAAGCTCCCAACTTAAATACCACTTTCTCAAAGAAGACTTACAGTCTCTCTCAAAGTTGGATAAGTACTTCACTAAACTCTCAGAACACTCCCCTGACAAAAGACTTTCTCTCTCATCCCAACTGGAATTGTTTAATTATCCATGCAATATCTTTTAGTGATTTTTGTTTCTTTTCGACTATGAGTATGAGGTCAGGAACATCATCAGTCTTGTGCATTCTTGAATCTCTTTTGCTAGCATGAAGTTTAGTACATGGTCACTATTTAATGGAATAAATAAAGGGATATTCAATGTTATGCAACAGAAGGCCAAATCAGATTAAGGAGTTTTCTCTACTGCAGGAATGTTATATTCAAACTTGCATTTTGGCTTTCAAAGGGAAGGGCTATAGTACAAGCCTACAGTTCTTTGACTGCAATTCCAAAAGCCAAAAATGAAATCAAAACTGCTTTGCCATAACTGACTTGGCAGTAAGATCTGGCCTTAACTGAGGTGAGGCAATCTACAGGCTTTATTTGTCTCACATTTAGTGTGAATACCCATAAACAGGTGAAGGGAGTTGTCTCATAAACTGCATTCCCTTTCAAAAATCAAAGAAAAATATCTTAATTTTAACTAACTCATCTCACCCCTGAAAGTTTTAGTTAAGATATTTTGGATCTGTACATAGAATTGTACCACCTTATTTACACTAAGTCATTTTTCCCCCCAACCATTCATCTTAATATTTCCAAGAAGTGCTCCAGGGAATAAATTTTAAGGATACTTAAAAAACTGAAGGATAATGTGTGGGGATGGGAGAGAGGTGGGCAGAATTGAAATAGGACCAGATTCCTTCAACTGCAACTCCTGAATCAGGGAGGTGGTAGAATTAACCTTTTCACACTAGGTGGACTGACAGTCTGTCTGTGCTTTGATTGATGGAGATCCTTTTGTTTTTATTCTTTGTGATTTCTGGCAGGTTGTTCATCATTAACACCATTTTCTTGTATTATACTACATTTACCTTACTTGAAATATTTACATGAGTATTTCAAAAGGAAAATGTGGAATATGAATCAGTAACAATCAGGTTTCACCATCTATAATCAGAATCTATTTAATATAGTAAGCTGATTTTCTAATCTGGTATATAGGCTTTTGATAGTCATCGTTAATATAATCTAACAGAAATAATAGACACCTTATTGATAAGGCTATCTTTCCTTTACAACTATCTTCTCTGTCCCAACTTTTTTATAGACGCATTGAATTCTGTATTTCTTTATTTTTTCAGCAAAAATATATAATAGGTATTATCTCCATGTTTACAGATAAGGAAATTAAAAGTCAGAAAGATTGAAGATTGACTGACTTTCCTAAGGTTGTACTACATGGAGCTTCAGCTGGAACAGAGGATAGTGTGACTTCAAAACCTATCTCCCCGAAAACCACAATGATTTTTTTCCCTATGTTGAAAAATAAAGATTAAAAGATGCCTTAAATATTAGAAAATACAAGTGAGACTAGTTTCAAGACCTGTTAACAAACAGCAACATTCACCTGTATCAAGCAGTTTCATAAGGAAAATATTTAAGCCAGAGAATATGCCCTACATCACCCATTATCATATCCCATTGTAGATTAGGAGCTCAGTGACGAGCTATCTAATTTAAGACACAATGATATAAAATGAAATGATCTATAGGTATTGCTATAGAGTATGGGCTCTAGAGTCAGTCAGACTACATGGATTTGAGTACTACACCTGTTACTTACCACCTTAGCAAACTGGTGAAATTAATGTTCTCTTACCTGTAAACTGGGGGTAATAACTATCCCTATGTAATAGATTGGTTTTAGGATTAAATGAAACAACAAGGAAAATGCTTAAGAAGATGATTAACACCTAAAAATATTAGCCGCATTGTTAGCTTTGGTGAATTTTGCTAGTCACTTAAGGCATATGCAAAATAAATGGAGTATTCATGAATATTTATTAAAGCAATACTGGGTGCCTGGGTGGCTCAGTCGTTAAGCGTCTGCCTTTGGTTCAGGTCATGATCTCAGGGTCCTGGGATCGAGTCCCGCATTGGGCTCCCTGCTCAGTGGGGAGCCTGCTTCTCCCTCTCCCACTCCCCCTGCTTGTGTTCCCTCTCTCGCTGTGTCTCTCTCTGTCAAATAAATAAATAAAATCTTAAAAAAAAAAAAGCAATACTATTTTACTTTATCTGAATCCCTCTAATGTAAATTCAAAACTATTAACATCATAGAGATTTACTTATGACAATTATTTGCTGTAATTATTGTGTACTGAATATTTTCGTCAATAAAACATCCTTGTAACATTTTAAATGACCATTAACCAAGCATTAATATGCATACACAAGGAAAAAATATATCCAAGTATAAAAAAATATTCACTTGATTTAATAAAAGAAAAAACCTACACATCTGATTTAGTTCTTTATATTCATGTCCTGATGAAAAAAACATTTGTTTATGCTTAAGTTGCAATTATTTCAAATAATATGTAATACTAGGCTCAAATATCTTCAATGAAATGGAGTAAAGTAAAAACAACATGGACATTTAACTGAACATCATGCAATGTTTGGATATGGTTTGGAATCAGCTTATCAAAAGTTTCTTATGTTTATTGAACATTCTGTCAATAGTGGTATGATTCACAGAAACTCTGATGCATACTTAAATTTAGATGAAGTTCATTATTCTGCTAGTTAGCAAAGACCTGCAAGTTCTTTGAAGTTTGCCTTGTTCAGAAAATTACGCTATTCATCATCAACATCATTATGTTGAAGGATCACTGGGAGTAAGTGATGGTACTAAATGCTACTAGATTTCAAGGGTATAGTTTAAAAAGGGGCTCTGCCCTTGAAATGACTGAGTTTCACTATCATTTTCATTAAATTTAAGATTACTGTCCATAGTAAAAGGAAAAAAACGTTATATCGTAACACAATATTTAGGTTAATTTATCTTAATTCTTCACAAAGAAATCTTGACCTTGTTATCATATCTAATTGCAAATACATTTTTCAAAAAATATTTTCTTAGTATAGGGCATACATTTAGAATAAACTCATAGGATAACCTCAGACAAATCAATCCACCTCTCTGAGCTGCTGTTACCTCATCTTACATAAAAATTTACTTAATCAACCATTTCTCCTTCCATTTACTCTTTTATTTTTTATTCATTCTTTCCCCCATTTATAAATATCTGAGTAGTTTTAAGGTGCGAGGAACTGTTCTAGAATTCTGAGGTACCTGACAGAAAGAAAGATACCTGGTGCTTTCATCCTATTGGGAATAATAATATCTAATTGATCTTAATCTAATACAGAGCAAATAAGGTGTAAGTATGGAGAATAATCTATCTCTGCCCCTGACCCCAATAATTTTCTTTCTTGGTTTTCTGATAGTTTTCTTCATACAGATTTTTAAATTTGTAATTAGATTTAGTTCTTTATGTACTGGAGCCAAGGACTGTCTTTTAGCTCCACGTTTTTAGCTGGTACTTGAACAAATAAAGTAATGAATGATGCAGAGTAGGCATTCAATTCTAGGACTGAAAATAGGATTCTGTCCAAACAAGTACACATGCAAGAATGATATATTTTCACCTATCAAACCAGTGTACTCTCTATGTAATTTTTGATAGAGTCTAAAACAAAAGTAGGGATGAATTCCAAAGTCTGATTTATGCTATACCATTAAAGGCTCACTCTTTATTTTGTCAATAGATGGTATTTTATGTCAGACACAAAATTTAACAAGAAATGTGTTTCTTCTCATTACGGTATAGAATATTTGAGCAGCAGTCTTGTCTACAATTTGGAATTCAGCACTGAGTAGGTAAAATATCCTATATTTCAGATAAACTGATATAGTTATCAATATATATTTAATTGTGATTATCTAAAAGATTAATGTGTCAACTTATCAGGAATTTTACTATGATGTGTGCTTTAGTGCTCCCATTGTTACTTCCCCTTTGAAAAAGAGAAGCATATACTATATTAATAGGCAAAATTTAATTAAAAATGGTGAGTCAGAAAATATGCAATAAAATATTAAAGAGTTTTATAGCACCAACTTTTGGTTTCACTGGTTTTCTTTATATCTGTTCTATTCGCTACCTTACTTTGTATTACTTACGTTCTATTCTTGTCTAATCTTCATATTTATTTTCTTCTGCTAGCTTTGGATTTAGTTTGCTTTTCTTTTTCTAGTTCCTTGAGGGGTAATAAGTTTATTGATTAGAGATTTTTTTGATATAGGCATATATGGCTATAAATTTCTCTGAACACACCTTTGCTCCATGCTATAAGTGTTGGTACCTTATATGATCATTTGCTTTCATTTCTAAGTATTTTTCATTTTCACTTGTGATCTCTTCATTGACCCACCACTGGGTGTTTAAGAATATACTGTTTATTTTCCACGTATTTGAGAATTTTCCAGTTTTCCTTCTGTTTTCATTTCTAACATCCTCCTATTGTGGTCAGAGAAGATATTTTGAATGATATTTTTCTTTTTAAATCTATTGAGACTTGTTCTGTGTAACATATAATCTATTCTGGAGAATGTCTCATGTGTACTTGAGAAAAATGTGTATTCAGCTGCCAGTAGGTGGAGGGTTCTATATATGTCTGTTAGGTGTAGTTGCTTAATGGTGTTGTTCAAGTCCTCTATTTTCTACTGATCCTGGGTCTAGACATTCTATCCATTACTGAAAGTGGTGTATTAAAGTCTCAACTCTTATTGTGGAACTATTTCTCCCTTTAAATTCTGTCAATGTTTACTTCATGTATTTTGGGATTCTGTTGTCTGTGCATATATGTTTATAATTATTATACTGTTTGATAAATTGACGCTTTTATCAATATATAACATCCTTTTGTGTCTCTTGTAACAGAAAAGCCACCCCTATTCTCCTTTTGTTACTATTTGCTTGGAATATCTTTTTCATCCTTTCATTTTCAAGCCATTTGTCTTTTTTGTAGTGAATCTTAATCCACTTCTCATTATATAAATATAGATCTATTGTTTTTGTGGTTTTTATTGTATTTAACATCCTAAATTCATAACAATCTATTTCAATTTGATACCAATTTAACTTCAATAGCATACAAAAATGCTGCTTCCATACAGCTCCACCATACCTCACTTTATGCTTTTGTTGTACAAACACATCCGTATACATTTTGTGGCCAATAGTACAGATTTATAATTATTTTTATTCCTTTGTCTTTTAAATCTTAGAAGAAATTAAAAGTGGAATTATAAACCAAAAATACAATAATACTGGTGTTTATATTTGCCCATGTATTTACCTTTACCAGAGATCCTGGAGTTACTAGCTAGTGTCTATCCTAGCTAGTAACTGTACTAGCTAGTGTCTATTCCTATCATTTCAACCAAAAGGACTCTGTTTAGCATTTCATGTAGGGCAGATCTAGTGATAATTAACTCCCTCAGCTTTTATTTATCTCAAAAAGTCTTAATCTCTTCCTCATATTTGAAGGACAGCTTTATAAGTTAAGAGGATTCTGGGTTAATAGGTGTGGTTTTTTTGTTGTTGTTTTCTTTCAGCACTTTCAATATGTCACGCACTATCTTCCGGCTTCCATAGTCTGATGAGAAATCTGCTGTTAATCTTTTTGAGGTTCCCCTAATACATGATGAGTGATTTCTCTCTTGCTTTCATGATTGAAGGCTGTGGTAGTCCATTTATTTCAGGACTTTCAACACTATTTTTTGTAAAGACTGTATTCCTTACTATGTATGGACACTGAAGTCTCTATTTCTTAGCTTTTGTTCAGCTAGTAATTTGCCAGAGATTTCCTTGAATAACAGGAACTAAAAATAACAAAACAAACAAATAAATAAATAACAGCTCATCCAGCTTTTGCAGACTGGCTGAGTGCCCAGGTACTCCTTCAACACTTAGCCAGACTTATACTGAGCTTAGGAATCAGATAGAGGTGAAATATTAATTTTCTCAGGTACTTTTTTGAGAATGTCTCTTGCTGTGAGCAGGTGCATGAACTTCCAAACTCTACCATATACAACAGTGCTTTGAATGTCCTAATTCCCCTAAGAAATTCTCCCCAAATTTTGCTCCTGGGACTTAGACAATCAAAACATACTACAATCTTTTGTCCCAGGCATCTGTTGAAATTGTCATTCTATTTGCAGTGTTTCCAAGTGATTCTTACCACTTTTCTGGCCTGAGGTCTGAGTTGGAGGAAACAGAGACAAGTGCTTTGTGTTAGTCTTTTTGATAGGTTAGGACAGATACCTGTAATAATTTGTGGAAAGCGTGTGTTCTGCTTCTTCTGGAACCAGGGAAGAGGGTCCCACACTGGGAAAGCAGGCTTCTCTCTTCAAGACTGGAGGGAGTGGAGAAAGCCAAGTAAAAACACCACACGGGTGCCTGGGTGGCTCAGATGGTTAAGCATCTGCCTTCGGCTCAGGTCATGATCCCAGGGTCCTGGGATCGAGTCCCGCATCGGGCTCCCTGCTCCTTGGGAGCCTGCTTCTCCCTCTGCTTCTCTCTCTCTCTCTGTGTCTCTCATGAATAAATAAATAAAATCTTTAAAACAACAAAAAAAACCCACAAAGCTTTCCTACTATTTTGAAGTGCTTTTTTCTTAATTCATCATTCACCTGGTTGCTCCACACCTTTGACTGTTTTTCAGAGCTCTGACAAAGGTGGCCCAAACAGTTTTTGCTTACCTTTCAGTGTTTCTGTGAAGGGGATGAGAGCTTAAAGCTGCCTACTCCACCATTTTGCTGGCATTATACTTTATTTTTTTTTTTTAAAGATTTTATTCATTTATTCGACAGAGAGAGACACAGCGAGAGAGGGGACACAAGCAGGGGCAGTGGGAGAAGGAGAAGCAGGCTTCCCGCTGAGCTGGGAGCCCGATGTGGGATTCGATCCCAGGACCCCGGGACCATGACCTGAGCTGAAGGCAGATGCTTAACGACTGAGCCACCCAGGCACCCTGGCATTATACTTTATTTTAAGAAGAAAAGCTGAGCAGGAAAAGAACATGGGAGACTATAGTATCCGAAGGCAGCCCCCAACCAGAAGGCACAGTGACAATTAGCACAACTGACTTGCTCAAATGTGTTAAGACCAAATTATGGGCATATTGTTCTTTAAGACAACATTATGGATTTTAGGGGAGAGTAAATCAATGTTACTTTTGTGTTCTGTTTGTCCATTACTCTGAGTAAATTAGCCTGGTGTAAATCATGTCCTAGTGATACAAACTTTATTTTGATTATGTCGATGGGCTAAAGACTAATCTGTGAATTACTTAACCCAATAATTTGACTGTTTCCTGCATGTACTGTATCTGATATATTCTGTTTGCCTCTCAGATTCACCCTGCACTTGGGTCTCTGACGATTAACTTATATAAATTACACCAAAGAACACCCATGTGCTCAGGCTCCTGGTTAGATTTAGTCAATAGGGAAATCCTTCTAAAGACCCATGGGAGCAGATAATAGAACATTTATTCCCTTGCTCCCTTACTTTAAGTTTGGCTATGTCCCTCAACCAAATGAAACTTTGCTTTCCAAGTTAGCCCTCTCTACTTCCTTTTGAGGTTCCAGAAATACTCTCTCCCCAAGCTCATCAAAAAGGGCAAGGGCTGATAATAACCACTCTTATTAGCCTGGGAGTCCTGACTTTCTCATGTAGTTTTCTCATATCTTGCCTACTTTATATTTAGTCCCTTTATTAAACCCTCCTTCAATTATCCTAATTTTAACTTGCTGTTTCCAGCTGAGACCATGACTGATAAACATACTGAGTACAAGTCTTTGAAACTTAATATTTTAATTATCCATAAAGATAGCTCCAGGAATAAAAACATCAAAAAGATAAATACCCAGCCTTCCTTTCATGAGACCCTTATAAAGTTGTTTAGTAACAAAATGATAAAACACATTCTAAGCCTCACCATGACTATACATCCTCTATCTCCCTAAATGCAAATGTGTCTAATTAAACATTTATATTTATAGCTACACTGTAATTATATTATCCATAACTGTATTTGCTGATATAACAAGATATACTATGCTCTGCTAGCATATTAAAAATAATATCAAATTAATAAAATAATTGCATTTTCCTAGTTGAATAGTATTAGAAATACCTGTAGAATATACTTCCTGTAAGTGATATTATACTTTGAGCAGTAATAAAAATCTATTAAATAAATACAGATTCAGGCATGCAGAATATTGTTTCTCAATTAAAATAAAAAGAAAGAAACAAAACTTCATCCTACACTGGGTTTTTTAAGGTCACATAAGTTTATCTCAGTTTAATTAGAATTTGAGATCCAATTTCAGGATATATTTGGCAGGTTTAAAATCATATTTGGAGAGACACTAAAATGAATATTTGAGAAATATCTTGAGATAATCATCTTAAAAGTGTGTAAAATAAGATACAATATTAAGTAACGACAATTGTATAAGTAATGCTATTTTATTTAAAATAACTAAGGATGGGGTGCCTGGGTGCTCAATCGGTTGAACATCCATCCCACTCTTGATTTCGGCTCAGGTCATGATCTCAGGTTCATGAGATCAAGCCCCACGTCTAGCTTCCGGCTCAGCCAAGAGTCGGCTAGAGATTCTCTCGCTCCCTCTTCCTCTGCCCCTCCCCCTGCTTGTGCATGTGTACTTTCTCTCTCTCTCTCTCTCTAAAATAAATAAATAAATCTTTAAAAGAATAAATAAAATAAAATAAATAAAAATAAATAAAATAAATAAAGTAAAATAACTAAGGATAAGCTGATTGAGTTCAGTAACAAAGAGAGGGAGGGAATAAAAAATAACACAATGTGGGCTTAAACAGTGTCGGAAAATAAACTGTAAGCTTAATGATAACTATTAAGACTCTTAATCATATAGAAGAATTAGCTACTGGAAAAGTTGAGAAGGATACATGTCTGGTGAAGTTCAGAAAACTGATAATTCTAAATTTTCTGGGGTGTTTCTTATATTTTATTTCACAGATTGTAGATTTCTGGATGGGTAACATATGCTTAAATTTTACTGAAAAAAATAGGCACTGGTTGAAAAGTACCAAGATATTAAAGTTTCAATTCACATTCTGAGTTATCATTAATTTTTCTCTGGCATCCTTCACAATGGATTCCCGCTTCCATTTTGGCAGTATCTATGGTAGACCTGTAATTACAGCTATTCAGAAGCATGTGTAACTCTCTTCTAAGGTGGAAGGTTCCTTATGGGAAGCACCTAACTCAATTATCTTTGCTTGGCCCGGCACCAACATATGCTTTGTACAGAGAAAGCACTCAAGAAATTGTTAAATTGAAACATCATGTTGCTAAAAGACTAAAAACATCATAAAATAAAGTTATCAAATCTATTATTTTTGAAATATTTCCCCATTCGTTTAACATTCCCTATCACTTGCCAGAAATAGAAATGACCTACTGGTACATGAGAGAGAACAGTGGGTTTAAAATAAAATGACAGATGGTATCCCTCCTCAACCAGTATATAATTCAAAAAATGTAGATAAAATACAGTATTTGATTTGCTGAGATGAGGTTCCCTTACTTAAATTAAGGAGTCCAAAATTAGAATGGGACTGAATATTTGTATAACATTTGCTTGATAAGCAATGTATATATAAGGTAATATATTTTAATGAATGCAAATCAATGCGTAACATTTTAATTCAAATATATGCATTTTGCGATAATATTTTATAGGTTTGTGGTAATTTTATGAACTATATATTTGCATGTTTAGCATATATTACATGATAATGTTGACTTGCTGCTAAAGTTAAAATCCTGATGAAAAAAATACAAATACATTAATCTGACTAAACTGCATGAAAGCTGTATGTGTATTTCAATGTTGGGTATATATATATATATATATATATATCAGAATTAAAAATGATTCGTTTTAACTTACTTAATCTAACTTGTTTTAATGTAATTCATTTTTAATAATCTAAAGCACTTCCAATATTGATTCCTCATATCAAGGTTAGTGCATCGAGAACTATGCATACTAAAAACACTGAAAAACCTGTTTTGAACGTTCTTCACAAAGACTGTGTTTTCAATATGAATTTTAAAAATCAAGTTTTTTTAAAAAAACCTACATACTGTATATTTAAAATCTAGTTTCACTTTATTCATCACCACTTCAAACACAAACATAGATTACTTACAATAACCACTTAGTAGTATCCCAAATTAAAAGGAGAGACAAGTAATTATTACATATTCTATATATTAGCTATTACATATTCTTCTCTTAGTGTTTGCTTTCTAGGACAGACAGGAACAATGATTGTACTTCAGAATTTATAGTCTAATATGATCAGCTGGAACTATAATTGTCCTTACCACCAGAAGTTAGGTTTTCTCTGTCTGAGGAGACTTATCATCTCTGAGTAAAATAACAACAGAATGACTTTTGGGGGTTGGTCAAGGGTCAGTTTTTATTTGTAGCTTACCAAGTGTACTCTACGTTTGATGAAACGGATAATAAACATTGTTCTTACCCTCTTCCTATCTGTTTGCATCATATTAGAAAAAGAGGTATCTCAGAATATTGTGAAAAGGTGTAAAATTATTTCCTCAATATTCCTGAAGAAAACTAGTCCTTAAATTTTTAAGCCTGCTAATAATATATTTGTAGTCTCTTTGGGCTGCTCTAACAAAAGTACCATAGACTGGGTGGCTTGTAAATAACATGAGTTAATTTCTCACAGTTCTGGAGGCTGGGAAGTCAAGATCAAGGCACCAGCAGATTCAGTGCGTGGTGAGAGCCCACTTCCTGGTTCACAGGCAGCTGTCTTCTGTGTCTTCACATAGTGCAAGAGGTAAGGAAGCTCTCTGAAGTCTCTTTTTTAAGGGCACTAATCTCATTCATGAAGGCTCCATCCTCACAAACTATAATCATCTCCCAAAGGTTCCAATACCATCACATTGGGAGTTATGATTTGACAAAGTAATTTTGAGGGAACGCAAGCATTCGGTCTACAGCAATATTTTAATAAGAAACACAGCATGTTTTGGAGGAAAAACGTCTTTGATTAAGTAATATAAATTATTTTTGTGGAAAACAAAGAACGGCTTCAAAAGTGATCATTAACTTCTGCAGTGAACACTGGACTTCCTGCTGAAGAACCTCTTGCCTTTCTCCATTTGTGTGTGTCAGTGGGCAATTTTAAATGAGATAAAATCTAGTTCATACAACAATACCACACTGAGTTCAAAGACCTATCAAGGCTGGGTGGAATTCAAGTGCCAGTGTCTAATAAGAGGATGGGATATCAAGCTAACAGGTGAACTGCAGCCAAAGAGTTAATTGCCTGGGCACTGGCAGAATTGATCGTGGATTACTCCAAAGAGTCTACAGAATACAGGAAGGACATAAGAAACAGAACACTAGTTCACGTGTTAGAAAAATAATCCTTTTATGATTCGGGCAATTTAAACTCCCCTGTAATGGGAATTCTTTTTTAAATATAGGTATGATAAAATACTTTCAGATGTTCACTGGCATCTACAGAACTCCTTTAAAACTATTTTAGGTTCACTAGATGTGAAGTAGATAAATCAGTACATAGAGTGCATGGGTCAAAACACATTTCTTGAACTATAAAAATGGGATTTTAACCGAAAGTATTAAACATCAAAGACCATTATTCTGCATTCACAGAGTGATTCAACAGATATATAACTATATTATACAATATCTATGAAGAACTTTGAAGTTCTATGAAGAACTATGATGCTTTATTCTCACGTATCTAAAATAGAGTCATGGTTAATTTACAGTGCCATAAGCTTTCTTATAAATATGGACAAAAATTACCAGATCATGTAATATTGTTTAATCACTGTGCTGTATTCTATAAAAGTGCAGATGCATAAAGTAGATACTGGATTTTTTTCTTCAATGCTAATACGTATCATTTACATTAATTCCTCCGGGATATTATCAAGTAGTTGTTTTGAAGGCATCTTGAATTTTTTAAAGTATTATGCTTAAAATAACCAAACAATTAAAAGAGCCTGAAACTCACTTGAATACCAAAAATTTCAGACTTAATTCTCTCCAATGTCTTTAAGTTATGAATTTAATTTAGTTAAATCATTGATCCGCATGATTTTTTTTCCTAAAATGATGGGTAGCTTTAGTCGAACTGGACAATACCCATATAATTCATCCAAAACCATAGCCTATAAAATCACTTATCTATTATGTATACATTTTCTGGGAAAAAGAAGTAAATGCATGTAATGCATTAAGATGCAGGAAGATTGCTCCTTGTTATGGGCCTAATAGGGGTTTGGAGGAATTTTAAACCTACAATGGAGTACAGCACGGATAAATATATTCAACACTTTGAGACGTCTTCTACTTAAGTTTGCTATACATCTAAATGAGTCTTTTAAGTGCATGTTTCCTTCATAAGCATCACCAGGACCTCTGACACTCCAAAGCCAGAAGAGGACTTCCCTGGACACTCAGGGCTTCTTGGCCTCTTCCACTCATTAAGACTCCATAGGCTTCTCTAGTGGTAGCAGATTCTTTTCAGATATTTCTGCTTAAAAATACCCTTAACCTTAAAGCTCTTCAGTGACTACTTACAAAAAATCTAGAGCATTTAAGAGAGAAGCTACCAGTATCTGTCTTTCATTAGAGCCTTACCTCTTTCTAATGTCCATATCTACTGAACTGGTCTCCAGACTATTTTTCAATCCTGTACTTCCACTGTGCTCTGCTTATTACTGTGGACACTCAAGGAACATTGCTGGGCATGAAGTGCTTTCTTACACACCACAAGGATCTTGAAGAAAGGCTCCAAAGAGCTTTGTTGGCAGCTTCCTAATAGAGAGTAAATCATCTGGACTGTTCATCTGGTTAAACAAGTCCCTCAAGTTATTCACAGACACTAAGAGACAGCATGTCACCCCACATTTCAACTCCTCTCACTCTGGCTTCTCTGTTGTTACTAAGGTGCAGGCTTCAGCAGTGGCTGCTCAAGATCACACCCATCACAGACACCCAGCTCCTTCCCTCTCCCTGTGTGTTATGCCTTGCGCTAGGAACAAGCCTCCTTTGAATGAGTCAGGTAGTACCATCTGAAAGAGGAGCACTCCTGATGCCTCATAGAACAACTTCTTTCAAAAGAAGAATGAGACTGCTATACAAATGATCTCCTTTTCTCTCCTTTGTCTAACTATTTCTACAGATGTAGTCATTTCCTTTGCCTCTGTGAAGACTTCTTGTGAGACTGACCAGCAGCTAACCTGTTCCAAAGCTGTGACCAGTTCCATAATGCACTCTCTTAAATATCTGCTCTTTTTCTTCCCTGCTTCACTCTAAAGTTATCTTCTCTCCCACTTCCCTGGTATTGTGCTCCCTACAGAAGTGTTAGTACCTAAGTTTTGGCATGGGCTGAAAAATGCACCCAATCAGTAAGTTATTTTTAAATAGATCTGCAATTTATTTATAGATTATATAATATATACTACTACTTTCAATGAAAAGTATAAGATATGCATAAATACTATGTGGTATTGAGAAGGAAGGCAGGCAGTTAGGGAGGAAGGGAGCAAGGGAAGGAGGGAGGGAGGGAGGAAGGAAGGGGAAGAAATTGGACCAATATCTTACAAGATACACAAAAATCAACTCAAAATGGATGAGACTTAAATGTAACATGGGAAGCTATAAAACTCCTAGAAGAAAACATACAGAAAAAGCTCTTTGATATTGGTCTTGGCACAATTTTTGGGTATGACACCATAAGTAGAGGCAACCAAAGCAAAGTAAACAAGTGTGACTACCTCATGTTATAAAGTTTCTGCACAACTATTCATGGAAATGTAAACTGGTGCAGCCACTGGGGAAAATGGTATGGAGGTTCCTCAAAAAATTAAAATGGAAATACCATATAATCCAATAATTCTAATACTGGGTATTCACCTAAAGAAAGCAAAAACACTAATTTAAAAAGATATATGAATCTCTTTGTTTAATGCAGCATTATTTACAACAGCCAAGATATAGAAGCAGGCTAAATGCCGATAGACAAGTGGATAAGGAAGATGTGGTGTACACACACACACACACACACACACTCACACAGGCAGGGGATTATTATACAGCTATAAAAAAGGATAAGATCTTGCCATTTGTGATAACATGAATGGATCTAAGGGCATTATGCTAAGTAAAATAAATCAAACCGAGAAAAATAAATACCACATGATTTCACTCATATGTGGAATCTGAAAGACAAAACAAATGAATTAACAAACAAAAAGCAAAATCAGTCTCATAAATACTGAGAACAAACTGATGGTTGCCAGTGGATGGGGGTTGGGGGGGTGGGAAAAAGGGGTAAAGGGGAGTAGGAAATAAAAGCTTCCAGTTATGGAATGAATAAGTCACAGGAATAAAAGGCACAGCACAAGGAATATAATCAATGATACTGTAATAGCGTTGTATGGTGATAGATGGGAGCTACACTTGTAGTGAGCATAGCATTTATATAGAGAAGCTGAATCACAACATTGTACATCTGAAACTAATGTAACATTGTATACTCAATAGAAAATATTTTAATTAAAATTTAAAAAGAAAAGCTTCTACACAGCAAAGAAAATAATCAACAAAATGAAAGGCAACAGAATAAAAGAAAATATTTGCACACCATACATCTGATAAAGGGTTAATAGCCAAAATGTGTAAGAAAGTCATACAACTCAATAACTAAAAATAAATAACCCAAATAAAAATGTGCAAAGGATCTGAAACATTTTTCTGAAAAAAGCATACAAATAGCCAACAGGTATATTCAAAGATGCTCAGAGAAATGCAAAACAAAACTACAAGATTATCACATCATACTATTATTGAAAAAGCAAAAGATACTAAGCTTTGGTGAGGATGTGGAGAAAAGAGAACCGACCCTACACATTAGTGGGAATGTACAGGTTAGTGGGAATGTAAATTGGCACAACTACTATGGGAAAAAGTAGTGAGATTTTTCAAAAAATTAAAAATAGAACTACCATATGATCCAGCAATCCCACTTCTGGATATTTATTCAAAGGAATTAAAATGAGGAACTCAAAGAGATACTTGTACTCCTATGTTCATTACAGCATTATTCACAACAGGCAAGACATGGAAACAACCTAAATGTCAATGAACAGATAAACAAATAAAGAAAATACAGCATATATACACATAAAATGCAATATTATCCAGCCTTAAATAAAGAAGGAAATCTTGCCATTTGTGACAATATGGATGATTCTGGAGGACATCATTCTAACTGAAATAACTAAGGCATAAAAAGACAAATACTGTATAATCTTATATATACGTGGAATCTAAAATAGTTGAGTGATAGAAGCAGAGAGTAGAATGGTAGTTAGCAGGGTGTGGGGAATGGGAGAATGGAGAGATGTTGGTCAAGGGATAGAAGTTTCAGTTATGTAAGATGAAGAAGTTCTGGAGATCTAACGCACATAGCATAGCGACTATAGGTAACAATACTGTACCCTATACTTGAAATTTGCTAAGAGAGTATATCTTATGTATTCTCATCACACACACACACACACACACACACACACACACACACACAGTAACTATGTGAAGTGGCAGATTTGCTAACTAGCTTGACTGTGGTGATTATTTCAGAATATATATGAATATCAAATCATCAATTTGTAAACCTTAAATATGTACACATCAACAACAAAAAAGAAAACGTAATCTTTAGCCAAGGGAAGACGCCCAGCTGAAATGTACAAATCCTTTTAATGGTGAAGGAAAGTGAAATTATTGTAAAGAAACTAAGTACCTCTATCATAGTCTCCATCAACCACCCCTTACACATACATATATTTTCCCAAAGGAGTCCATCCCAAGTCCTACCAAATAAATGTGTCCAGTTCAGAGTCCAGGATTTCTGGGCCTTCTGTCTGGATGTAGTTTCTTGTGGTCTGATTACCTAAAAACAAACCAACACAAAAAGATAACAACAATGATTATTTCCAATGATTATTATACAGAATGGATAACACACCCAGTCAATGGTTGCAAACAGTTATAAAGTCTTGCTAGGTAGTTACTGTGAAAACTGTCTGCTTTGACAATGGAGAAAGCTCCTTAGTAAATGCATCTTCCATAATCTTGTTCTGCTTTTTGTAAGGAATGCCATTGCCAATTGTTTCCTAAACCATTTGCTTTTGCTCTCTGAAATTTAATTTTATTAAAGAGATTGGAAAACAAATCCCCATAAGAGTATCACTGAAATGTGGAATGCATTATAAATTATTCTGGAGGAGAAAAGGGAAAAAAGATCATTAGGGAAACACTGGTTCTTCCAAATTCTTTGGAAAGCACTATAAAACAGAGTAGGAGTAAAAAAACAGCTTTAAAAGTTAGTTCCTTTCAGAGAAGTTATCCTAAATTTTTTCTGTATTTCAATTTTAAGTTTTCTCTTGACCCAAATCAGGCATTATCAACACCATTTAAATTATACAATAACTGAATAATTTCTCTCTATATTAGAAAAAACAATTTAGAAAAAAATTACATAAAGATCCTATAGAAACAGCAAAAATATACAAAAACTACACAATGAAGGGGTGCCTGGGTGGTTCAGTCAGTTAAGCGTCTGACTCTAGGTTTCAGCTCAGGTTGTGATCTTGGGATCCTGGGATCAGCTCCACCATGACTGCTCAGCGCTCAGCGCAGAGTCTGCTTGAGGTTCTCTGCTTCTGTCCCTCCCTCTGCTCACACTCTTGCTCTCTCCCCCCTTCTCTCTCTCAAATAAATAAATACATAAATAAGATCTTTTAAAAAATTACACAATGAAACTATAAAACCTAACTGAAACACATACAAAGCCATAAATAGGTTGGCAGATATTTTTAGCATGCAGAAACAGCAATGGAACAATGGAGATATAAAATTTTTCCAAATTAAACCATGTTCAAACAATCAAAATCATAACAGAATTTCTATGGGTCTGTCCAATGACATTTTTTAGAAGTTGAAACAAAAATTCTAGAAGTATTTAGAAGCAGACCTATTTGAAGAAATTTTTGAAAAAATGGAAATAAATACCTCCACAGTTAAGGCCACAAAATGTACAAAGGAGATCGAAGACTTAAAAGAACAGATCTTAGTTGCAGAACATTAGGCTAACAAGGATGGGTGATTAATCAATTTTTTTTCCTGACACATGGAAAATAATTAGTCATCTGTGATTTAGCAGAAAATGCATAAACACCAGATGTTTCTATCCTGCTATACACCATACAAATAATGTTCTTTATTAAAATACCTAAAATGGAATTAAACTTTAAGAATTTAACAGGGTGATTCTATCTTTATATTAAAAATTTAAAAATTCCTGCCATAACAGTAGCATTTTTGAATTAATATGAATAGATTAATTCACGGTTTTACACCATTAAGTTTTGAAAAGACTATTAACAGTTAATTCTTAGTGATCTATTTTTATTAGGTCTTTAATATATCTTATATTTAAGGTGTTTCAGTGAGATAACACAAAGAGCCCTGAGGAAAAAAATATGTAGATTATAGATTTACCTGAAAGCAAAGTCAATGACTTCAAATCAAAAAGAACTTTCTGAGTTTACAATGTCATATATTTAAGATCTGTATATACTAATATAGACAAACCAATTAGATGGCATTAGTATAATATATTCAAATATGATTTTCAAATGATGTACCACCTCCCAGGAATGTGGTTTATGTATAATGATATGTATATCATTATAATATATGTATATTATATATAATATATAATATACAATATATGTATATCACCATCATCAGTAATGCTTTGAGGCACATCTCTTACTTTCCAAAGTCCAAGAGCAACTCATTGCTAAATAGTAATTATGACAATCTGCTCTATATTACTGATTTACTTACATATTTTATTCACTTTTATTATCCTTTGAATAATATTTGATATATGCAAAAACATACGCAACATACTAGTAATTGTTAAAGCAAAAAAAAAAAGAACACTTGTGAACACATCACTTAAATCAAAGACAAACCATAAGAGACTCTTAATCATAGGAAACAAACTGAGGGTTGCTAGAGGGGAGGCAGCTGGGGTGATGGGCATTAAGGAGGGCATGTGATATAACGAGCACTGGGTAATGATGTACTATATGTTGGCTAATTGAACATAATAAAAAAATTTTAAAAAGACTGATGAATCACTGAACTCTACCTCAAACTAATAATACATGTTAATTAATTGAATTTAAATAGAAAATATAAAAATAAAAATAAATAAATAATAAAATGTAGGAAACCCCCCCAAAAAAGAGAGAGAAATGCAAATAAAAAATGGAAATGAGGGGACACCTGGATGGCTCAGTCAGTTAAGCGTCTGCCTTCAGCTCAGGTCATGATCCCAGGGTCCTGGGATGGAGTCCCACATCAGGCTCCTTGCGCAGCAGGGAGCCTGCTTCTCCCTCTGCCTACCACTCCCCCTGCTTGTGCTCTCTCTGTCTCTGACAAATAAATAAATAAAATATTTTAAAAAATGGAAATGATACTCCGTGTCCTTCAGAAGTATAAAGCACTAAACAAGTGAAAAAGGATTGGATGGTATAGTCTTTTATAACGGTATTTGTTAAGACATAATTGTATTACAACTTGAGGTTCATGTATTTGTTTAAATAAACACCAAAAATTTTTTAAGATAAATGAAAAAAAAAAAACATTATCAAAAACAATACACTTCTTAGCTTCGCTTGTTTTTAAACTTTATAATAATTGTGGTGTTTCGGGACTTATATCTTTACTCCATTACATTTTACTCCATGTATGTTACTGTATATTGTGGTAGTTCACTTATTTTTTTCACCTATGCTTAATGACTTTCTTTTTTAAAGATTTTATTTATTTATTTGACAGAGAGAGACACAGCGAGAGGGGGAACACAAGCAGGGGGAGTGGGAGAGGGAGAAGCAGACTCCCCGTGGAGCCGGGAGCCCTATGCGGGGCCCGATCCCAGGACCCTGGGATCATGACCTGAGCCAAAGGCAGACGCTTAAGGACTGAGCCACCCAGGCAACCCTACTTAATGACTTTCTTTATTGATATACAATGGACATACAATCCACTGGACATATTTAAAATATACAATTTGATAAGCTTTGACATATGGATACACCGTTGGAACAACCATCTCATTGTGGTAGAACAGGAATGACTGTCAGGGGGCTGACCCAAGAACCATGGAGAACAATGGACTGCAGAGTCCCTCCTAGGAGCAGAGCTGAAGCTTAGATCAGGAAACATTCCCCAACCCGAGTAGTAGAACCAGGCATCCTTAATGCAGTTGGATTTTATAATTACTACAGACTCTAGTTTTTTCCCTTTGTAGATGACGGTGTCTTTAGGAGATAAATCATAAAACCACTATCCATTAGTTGTGTAGAAAGCAGACAACCTATCTTTTAATTTTATAGGTCCCCTGATCAGTTAAGAGTAACTTCCAAGAAGACCCATTTGGACCTGATATGACAGTCAAGTCTTTAAGCCTGATACTATGATTGGATGATTCATCTGAGTACCTTAAAAGAGAGTAAAATTTTAAATTTCTTTCATATTGCATTTGGGAGAAAAATACGTCTTTAGGGTCAAAAAACTGACTATGGTACACTGAGTGTGTTAATGGCCCCGGTTGCTATCTCCCCACATCCTTGTCCTTTGTCCTCTAATTGTGTAGTGTTTCCCAAACGTTTTCCGTTGGTTTTCTACACTTGTTTGAGTACATACTCAGGCAACCTGGTGGAAGGAGCTAGAGTGTTTTCTTTTTGTACATTGTGTATTGTATCATTTAAGGTTTGCCAGAGTGTTGAATTTAGGGCTGGATAGCTAGGGTACTCTCTGCCAGGACAGTTTGGCTTTGCTAAGGAGAATCAAGTTTTAAGAAAAAAAATGCAGGAAAAACATTTTCATGAAATTATGAAAAGCAAAGAATTCTTGAACAGATTATAACTTATACTAATCATAGAAGAAGTAACTAATAAATTGGATATTAGAATTAAAATTTTTCATTCATCACAGAACACCATTAAAGTAGTAAAAAAGCAAGCCACAGCCTGGGAGAAGGTATTTTAATCTCTTCTGTTATCAATAAAATGCAATAAAAATTAAAAGCACAAAGAAATATCACCAGAAACACTAAAAACAAAAAAATTTAGGCAATACTAAGTTTAGTCAAAGATCTGGAACAACGTTTATAATGGTTGGTGGGATAATAAATAGGAACAATCGTTTGGAAAACTGCTTTTCTTGATTTAGCTAAACTGATCATAGCATACTCCATGACACAGAAATCCCCCCTTCCTAGTTATATATCCACATGAAATTCATGCTTATGTATGAATTAGACATATACAAAATGTTTATAATATTACTCATAAAAAATATAAAATATACATAATAAAAATGTCCATCAACAAAAAATAGATGTTTTTATCTTATGCATAAAAAATACAGCGATGACAATTAATAGGCTACTGATGCTACAACAACATGAATGTCTCTCACAGACTTTTTTTTGAATGAAAACACTGATACAAAATAATGTGGATTAAATTATTTCATTTATATAAATAGAAAAAATACTTATATATTAAAATATTTATATTTGTATATTTATATAATAGACAAAAATTTAATCCCTAATAATAGAAATCACAAGGGTGGACCTTTAGCAGTGGAAGCTGTAATAACTGAGGGATCCTAAAGGGAATTTATACATTTTTGGCAAATCTTTTTTTTCCTTTCTTTTTTCTTTTTTCTTTTTTTTTAATTTAAATCTATCTTGATATGGATGGCAGTTGTAAAGATCGCATTAAATTTGTGAAAATTTACTGAAATCCACACTCGGGTTTCCGTTCTGCTCTGTATGTTGTTCTTGAACAAATCAGAAAATAAATAGTTCTGTTAATACCTGTGCATTTACTATCTATGAGAACTCAGGCAATTTATTAAAGTATTTGTTGCAAATCAGTTTCCTCATCTTTCAAAAGTAAATAAGAACATCTATTTCATAGTACTGCTGAAAATATTAGAATAACCCATAAAAAGCACTTATTCTGATTCCCTATGAAAATACAGATGTTTATAATAGTAAAATAAAATGTTATACGTTCTTTTTGAATAACATTTATTTTCTTCCATATTAGAATGTGAAATATTTGAAATTCAGTTTGATAGGAACATTAATGTTTAGAAACAACCATTCAATGAAATATAATCTTATATTCTTGGGTGCACATATTATCCTTTATCCATATGAGGAAGGCCTGAGACTCTCATCCACTGTTCTACAGTGTATATGAAAGCACATTAGGAACTGCTGAGCAAAAGTGTTACGTAGTCTATTTCTGTTAAATTTACTGACCCTAAAGCCATCTGTCCTGAACTGAAATGCTCAGAATTGACAGTAGGTAGTTTATTCATGTGATAAGGAATGATGTACCATATAAATTAAATCAAATAGATAGCATAAGTGGCCCCATATTAGTCAAATAGGACCCTTTTCTCTCTCTCCCAGTTTTGGGGCATAATAAAATCAGCTTAGCTACTGAAAAGATTGATTGACCAGATGTGCTTTGAATCTCAGAATATAAAATCTGACTCTAGAAAATTAACCATATTAATTCAGAACTTAATGTATTCTTATGACACATTTACTCTAATGACCTTAAATTATCAGTAGATATTTAGGATATTAAAAATATATAAAGAGTAACTTAAAAATCACCTGTGTAGATACCATCTAGCTTAAGATATAAAACATCATCAATAGAGTCAAAGATGTGTTACAGCTACCACCAAGTGTATCCCCCTTTTTTTATCTCTTTAGAGATAATCCCTAAAGTTCTTTTGTTAATTAGCATTCACATGCAACATTTGTACTTTCAGTTAATTATATATCATGTATGTATTATGTGTATATGCACACATATATATTTGTATATGTCTGAATGTGTGTAGAAAACTTTTAATTTTAAATTTATCATATATTTAATGACATTTATGGAGCTGAAAGCCTAAGTTGTTTATTTTTACTTTTTGCTAGTTTTGAATTGTAACTGTTTAAAGTTATATTATCTGAGTACTGCTTTAGTCACACCTCATCCATATGACTACTTACTTTTGCATTTTTATTATGCTTTAAATATTCTGAAAGTATGTGTTTATATTTTTTACCTAAGACTGTTAAGCTATTCATTTGGATTAAAGTGCTTGGTTTTCTATATTTATTATTAATTTCTTATTTCACTGTATTAGCATCGAGCAGTTCAGGGTATTTATTATTTCTATGAGAAATATATAAGGTTCCTTGGATATAATATAGAATAATTTTAATAAATATCTCTATAGACACTTGACAAAGTGTAATTTTAGTTTCCAACATTTAAAATTAAATACACCAATCAATTATATCTAACTGTGCTATTTTAACTAAGTAACTGGAGAATGAGCATGCTCAACACAAGAAAATGAGAAAAGTGTCAAGAGCAAAACTGAAATTTTTTCCCCAAACTATCTTCCTGCTAAAACTCTATCAAACATCCACCCACATCAGTTCAAAGAGCCTTAGATCCTCTAAGGGTTTCTAATACTGGTTATGACAATTCTAAGATCCATACTTTACTTTTCTCTATTTTTTTTCAGAACTGATTTTGGGGGAAGAAGCAAGAAGCCAGACTTAAGTCACAATGTTTCCGTTTACTAACTTTTTCACTATTAGATTTTCAAATGTTGAACCATCCTTGCAATTACTGAATAAGACCAACTTTGTGAAGACTGAGGTTTTGGTTGCTTTTTTTTTTTTTTAAGATTTTATTTATTTATTTGACACAGAGAGTGAGCAAGACAGTGACAGAGAGCAAGCACAAGCAGGGGGAATGCCAGGCAGGGGAGAAGCAGGCTCCCCACTGAGCAAAGAGCCCGATGTGGGGCTCGATCCCAGAACCCTGGGATCATGACCTGAGCCGAAGGCAGCCGCTTAACCAACTGAGCCACCCAGGCACCCCAAGACTGAGTTTTTAATGCACCGATGGATTTGATTTCATGATAATTTACTTAGAAGTTCTCCGTCTAGATTCACAGGTAAGACTGGCATGCAGCTTTCTCTGCACCTTCAACTCATTTGCATGCTTATGCTGTACAGTGTTTTATTTATTTTTTTTTTTAAAGATTTTATTTATTTATTTGAGAGAGAGAGAGAGTGAGAGAGAGAGCGCAAGAGGGGGTAGGGTTAGAGGGAGAAGCAGACTCCCCGCTGAGCAGGGAGCCCGATGTGGGACTCGATCCCGGGACTCCGGGATCATGACCTGAGCCGAAGGCAGTCGCTTAACCAACTGAGCCACCCAGGCGCCCTGTACAGTGTTTTAAAAATGATCATACACTTCCTTTTTTCCATTTTGAGGAATAGTTTTAGAAAGTGGACATTTTTCTTTTTAAATTATTTAATTTATTCATATTTTATTGATTTATCAGTAATTTTAGTGGCTATTGATATGTTCAGAGTTCTAGTCATGTTTAAATAATTTTAAATAATAATTTTCTAGAATATTATTTATTTCATTAAAGTTTTTAAATGTATTATCATTAATTATTCTAAACATTAAAACATTCTTATGATATTTAAACTCCTTCATCTACAGATAAATCTTTAAAAATATTTCTAATACTGTTATTTACACTCCTCATTTTTCATCTTGTCCACTGAGACCTAAAGTTGTCTATTTATTGGTATTCCCATAGGTATTTTTAATATATGATCTCTACCATTTGTGTATGTTTTCTGGTCTGGGTTTTCTATAGCAAATCCTGGTTTAATTGAATTTCCAACCTTCTATATCTTTTGTGCATTTTCTCTTGCTCCTTTCCAAAATTCCTGGGCCAAATTTTCTAGCTTATTTTTAAACTTTCTTACATTTCAATAAATGTAATTCTGATGTATTGATTTAATTGCTAGTCTAGCTGCATCTCAGATGCTATGTTTTAAAATTCCATTATAAATATTTCATAATTTTACTGATTTTAAAAATTTGATAATTTTAAGTGTGATTTTATCTGCAAATCTGTGAAATATCTGGGCTACATTTTTCTTTTATTTCTAATCTTTTCTATCATATTCAGAAAATATGGTCTGCATGATACTGTTTCTATGGAATAATGAATTTTTGCAATATTCTAAAAATGCTTTAAAAGTATGGCTCCTTAACTGATTGCATTCATGTTTGTGCATAATTCTATTAGCACAGTCTTACTGTGTTGTTCCTAAATGTTGTCTTTAATATTCTGGCCTGTTTGAGCTATTGATTTCAGAAAATTTTTTTCCAAAATACACCACTAAATTTCCTTCTATGATTATTCCATTTACTTATTTTTATACAGGTTGATATTATGTGTTACATGCCAAGTCAACTTAGAATAATACCTAACAAGACTGGAATTAGACTGTGTGGGTTCAGAGCATGGCTCAACCACTTTCCAGTTATATGATCTTCAGCA
This sequence comes from Halichoerus grypus, assembly GCF_964656455.1. Classification (NCBI taxonomy): domain Eukaryota; kingdom Metazoa; phylum Chordata; class Mammalia; order Carnivora; family Phocidae; genus Halichoerus; species Halichoerus grypus. The sequence goes on from NC_135716.1 coordinate 51,033,045, forward strand.
GATTACTTAAATTCTCTATCCCTCAGGGGCGCCTGGGTGGCTCAGTTGGTTAAGCGACTGCCTTCGGCTCAGGTCATGATCCTGGAGTCCCGGGATCGAGTCCCACATCGGGCTCCCTGCTCGGCAGGGAGTCTGCTTCTCCCTCTGACCCTCCCCCCTCTCATGTGCTCTCTCTCTCAAATAAATAAATAAAAAATCTTTAAAAAAAAAAAAAAAATTCTCTATCCCTCAGTTTCCTCATGCATAAAAAGAGTTTAATAAGAACATCTAAAATTTAAGTGGATCACATAAATGTAATGGCATTAAATACTGCCTGGAATACAACAGGTGCTATATACAAGCTTGATCTATATTGCATTATTGTACATATATATACACACGTAAATACATTTGTGTGTGTATGATATATGTTTTGTATGCACATATGAAAGCAAGTTCATGACTTTTATGTTTGATAAATTATTCCTTTTTTAAATTATTTAACACTTTTTTCTCTATTAATTTTATTTTCTCAGCTTTGTTGAAGTATAACTGACACATAAAATTCTAATATATTTAATGTGTACTACATGATGATTTAATATATGTATACATTGTGAAAGGTTTCTCACCACTGCATTAATGAAAACATTCATCACCTCATTTATTTACCCTATTTTCCTCTTTCTGGTGAGAACATTTAAGTTCTAATATCAAATTTCAATTACAGAAAACAGTATTATCAACCATAGTCACCATGTTTATACATTAGATCCTCAGATCTTATTCATCTTATAACTAAAAGTTTGTACCCTTTCATCAACCTATTCTTATTTCTCCCATTCCTCAGTCCCTGGCAATCACCATACTATTTCTATACCTGTCAGTTCAAATTCTTTTTTTAGTTCCACAAATAAGCGATATCATGTAGTAAGTTTTTTTCTGTCTGGATTATTTCCCTTTACATAATGATCTCGAGATTCATCCATGTTGTCACAAATAGCAGGATTTCCCTCTTTTTTAAGGCTGAGTAATATTCGTGTGTGTGTGTGTGTGTGTAATTAATGTAACAAAGAAAGCAGAGAAAATAGATGGTATTAAACATCATATACTAGTAACACTTATGATCCATACAGTCTTCTGTAAGTATGTTATACTTCAAATTAAGTTTATTTTTTAAAACTTAGACACAGATGAACTGCACCATCTGAGTTTACCCTAAACCCAGCCCAGAAGAGCAAAACCATTTCATGTGTCATGTAAATTCCAATGAATTAGTTGTGACATCCGCACTGTTATGTTCACAAACACTGTAAGGATGAAATCTAGACTTAAGGAAGAGTGTCCAGATTACTGAGTGTTTGCAGTGGCAAAGGAGATTTGAGAATCGGTGGGCTTGTGGTGCACAATATCTCAGGTTTTAACTAGCTCTTTTTTCTTAATTCCTTATAGGGAGATTACTTTTGATGGACAAATTGTTAGACAATACACACACTGTCTTCCAGGATGTTAGAAGGGCCTCTATTATAATTTCTGATTCCTTGTCTGTCTTCTCTACTTGACACGGAGGAAGAGAAAGTCTTACTCATTGTTGTGTTGCAATGGTTTGACAAGGTCCAGGTTTAATATACATTCTTGAATAAAATTTTAATATCATCTCATTTGCCTTAGAAAATTCTTTACCAAGTTCTAAGTGTTTTTGAAATTACATGCTGATAACTCAAAAAATCACATTAGTTAAGCCAAGTTAAACATGGCTGACATGACTCTAGTCTGAGTACAGAAATAGTCTTCGTAACTATACTGGTTTCTATCATGCTTTTCGAATATTTTAGTTTTAATGTGAACTAATATAAAAATTACCCATGCTAATCAAATTTTCTTTACATCCTGCATGTGCCACTTTCGACAAGTAAAGACAAACAAACAATCTGAGAAAACTCCCTAAAGCCTTCTAAAAATCCCGCAGAAAAGCCACTAAAGAATTCCTGAATAAGCATCTCATTAATAATCCTACCAATTTATTTATTGGTTAGTTCATTAAGTTTATGCATGAGCAATCCTGCTGTTCTTGCAAACAATTTACCAAAGTTCTTCTAATGAAGCACGTCAAATTAGTAAGGCATTAATTAAATAAAGCTCCACCACTTTCCACAGATTGACATGAACTCTGAACACCTTACCTAGCCACAAAATTGGGTAAACTCAAGTCCAAGTAAATAAAATAAACTTTTTTGTCTCTCCAGTATTATCATTTATCCGAAACTAGTTGATGTGTGCCTGCTCTATGATATCTAAAACATGCATTATACTTCAATTAATACATATATATATATATACTGCTATTAGCTATTGTGATTGCATAAAAATGTTATTAACAAGAATTAAATATTAATGTGTGCTTAGGATGCCTAAGGCATTGTGTTTTGTGTTACATTTAAATTTTATATCTTTGGGGGACCTGGGTGGCTCAGTTGTGAAGCGTCTGCCTTTGGCTCAGGTCATGATCCCAAGGTCCTGGGATCAAGCCCCACTTCAGGCTCCCTGCTCAGCAGAGAGTCTACTTCTCCCTCTCCCTCTGCTCCTTCCCCTGCTTGTGTGCTCTCTCTCTCTCTCAAATAAATAAATAAAATCTTTAAAAATAAATAAATAAATTTTGCATCTTCATTTTGTAGATGAATCAACTGAAGCTCACCTAATGTAGTAACTAGACGGTGGCAGAGCTGGAATCTGATTGCGGATCCATTCATTCCTTACATTCATTCACAGACAACATGATCTAGCAGCAATACCACCACTATTAGTATTATTTTTCCCACCAAATTAACTAGACAATAAAATGCAACTATTATAACACACATATGTGCAACTTTTTCATTGTCTTAAAACTTTTCCTGATCAGTGATCACCTCTTGAATGGTTAAATGTAAGTGAAGAAATAGAAGCTGTTTCCACATTAAGGGTGCATGAAGAGACTCCGCTCTGCACAGAGTCAAACCTCAGTCTCTCCTATGGACACAAAATCAGGATGAATACCTTTGTTCAAAATAACTCCTATTCCTCCCTTTTTGTCTTTTACATTTCTACTTTAATTGACCACAAAATCTGATGTAAAAAACTGTTTTGGCCATCCAATTTAGATGCCCTTTATACATTTAGCACTCCCTACGTCTTGAGGAAAATCTGGAAGAGTTTTTTTCCTCATGACTCATGCATGCATCCTCATGCATCTTTGGATAAAAATCTTACTGAAAATAATGAAAAGAAAATTTTAATAACATAGAGAATGATGCATGGAATTCTCTTGACCTATTTACCTCTTATCAGCTTTGGAAATGTATTTTATTGTTTTTACTTGCAGACTTACTAAAAGGTAATTTTTTTACTAGTTTCATAAGATTTATAGAGATGCAAATTTTGTACTGAAATATTTTTCCCTGCAGAAGTGGAGAACAAAACTATTATAAATTCTAATGAAACTTAATATTAATAGACTTCTTTTTTATTTTTGCATTAAATGGTTTAATGAAGACTTATGTGGGCTTTGAAAATGCATCTAAATCTTCAAGCATACCACGTACATCTGTGATTCCAAGTATTTGATTTTTCTTGCTAGACTTTATTTATGAATTCTGAATTTCTAGCTCTTTAGATCAATGAAAGGAATGGAGTTGAATGTTTGATAAATAGAGATTAAATGTGTTAGGTGGGACATAGGCTTTCTGACTCCATTCCTAGCCAAAATGAACATGCACATTCCAGCAGAATTAAATTCCATAAATGTTCCACCAACACTCAGTAAAACTGTTTGATTTTTCTCATCTGATGGAGCAAAGCTGAGCTTGATCAAACAACTCTCCAGCAGGCTCTCCTCCTCCCTCCCCCAACCAATCCTCTTTGATTTCTCTAGGTCCATTTCTACCGCTCAGCCACAAATTGGAAGTTGGATTGATTCATTTCACCCTAGGATTGTTCAGATAGGTCACACAGGTGGCTTGGCTTTGATTCTTCCTTTTATTTCTAGCACTGGGATTAGTTCTTTTCTGTTCCTATCACCACTCGTTATCTCCCCCACTGAGTTTCTCTTTCTTCTGAAGCTCAGATACTTAAAGCAGGATAAGACTTTTTTTACTTCACTGTTTTTACCATCCCAACAATGTATCTATCTATAATGGGAGCCCACCTGTGATTTACACCACCAGAACTAAAACTTAACTGTCCATGAAATTTATTGTGTATTGTTTGATTCATTTACACTACGCAATGCAGACTCTGAGTTAAATTATAAATTTGCCCTCACATTGTTTTCAGAGTGAATCATTGGTCATAGTTCATATGCAAATATGAAGTTAGCTGGCTCTTCTCAGAGAATTTTTTATTACTTCATAAAATTTAGAGTTTGAGATGCTCTGAAACTCCTTTCACCCTCCCCAAGGGTCATGTTTAATTCTTCACTTGGGAAATATGTTTAGTTCTTCTAGTCAAATTCTAGTAAGATTATTATGTTCAGAATCTCTTTTAATTTTTTTAAATGGAAAAGTTTCCTGCCATATATCATACTAATTATAAGTTGATCAAGCAACATGAAATCTCCAACTAGGCAGAAATTCAGGTGTGCCCTATTTCAGAGTTGAATCCTCTTTTATTGCTGCTTAGATTGATGCCTGGAACAACCAGTGCTTCACCCTGTGGCTACTTTAAGAACTTGCTAATTGGCATATATCACCCCAGTCCAGCTTCCTTTCTATCCTGTTGTTCAATAGCCCATTAGCAACTATTGTATTCCATTAATATCTATTTTAGTAATGAACTAAAAAAAAAAAAAAAAAAAAAGCCTTGTTGTGGAGAGCCTGTAGTTTCTTAGAGCATCATTATACTTGCTCTGGAAAATAGATGGCTGGCTGTATTTTCAAGTAACAAATATATAGCTATTTGAATTTGAGGGTAGATTATTTTAGCATACTTACGCACTTGTATTTTCCTTTACTTATTAATATCATCATAGGAAAAACACATTCTTGCAAATGTACGTATCAAATGCAAATCAATTGAAATTAAGGAGTATGTGTTTAGGTTCTGTTTGATATATGGTTCTGTAATAGACAGGTTGTATACTTGAGTTTTTTTTTTTTTTAAGATTTTATTTATTCATTTGAGACACAGAGAGAGAGAGAGAGAGAGAGCATGAGCAGGGAGAGAGGCAGAGGGAGAGGGAGAAGCAGGCTCCCCGCTGATCCAGGAGCCCGATGTGGGGCTCGATTCCAGGACCCTGGGATCATGACCTGAGCCGAAGGCAGACGCTTAACCATCTGAGCCACCCAGGCACCCCGTATACTTGAGTTTTTTAAAAAATATTAAGCTTTGGATACAGATTATGACAAAGATCAGGCCTATACTTAGCTAAAAGGAAAACACTGTCAGAGAACACAGTGTACTTGTTCTAAATTTTAATACTGGAAAAGAGAGTATTCACATCATAAATCTGTCTTTATACATATAAACTGCATAAACATTTTATTGTTGATATCTGTTAGCCACAGTACACCTACAATATTTAACTTAACACGTGGGTCGTACTTTATTATTAAATTGATTAGAAACTCATCGTTTCCCTAGTTTAGAGTATGTCCTTGATAAGTATGATTCCTTCTTATTCATTACAGTTTTTCAGTATGGATTTTATTTGAATAAATTTAAGTATCATGTCAAATATTTGAGTTCCAAGAATTTGAAGATGGATGATTGTATGCTGTGAATGTGAGTACACAAAAGCTCTTATTATTAATACTACCTACACTTCTGTCCACTTTTTCAGTTTTAATTCTCAGCACTTCTAAACAGCTCTTAAGGATTACAGAGGTTCAGAAGAGTACATAATGATCATGATCATGCTGGTATTAAAGTATGTTCTATTGTAAGTCCTTAATAGAGGTTCTACACTGCATTTCAGGTTCAAAAACATTACCAGAATCATCTGATTTTGTTCATCCTCACATTCTTAGAGTCCAAGGCAGTTTCTTTAAAGGTAAGTAATCAAGTCTTTAGCTATCAACTGTTTCACACTCTTTTGTACCTTACCTAATTTACCCTTGGTTTTGAGTGTTGGTCACTGACATGAAATTAAGAAAAAAAAAAAAAAATACATGAAGCTGTTTTTAGAAACCTTCACAGATGAATATATTTTTCAATAGGCATTTTAGAATATATGTGTTATTCAATATTGTCAAGTTAATGCCTAAGACTGGAAGCTATTGTAAAAGGATTCTGATTTTGAAGAAAGAAAAAATTTTTACTGTAAATAATAAGTAGTAAATATTTACTTAATTTTACTTAATCATTAATGTGATTTCAAAACAAGTAAAGTAATGACACATTAGGTTTGCAGAGTGTTAGAATGGAGGGAAGTAAGAGTTAAGTTTATGGTGAACCTTTGCAAAACAAAGTAAAGGTGTCTAGTTTACAAGCCATTGATTTTACCAATAATGGGAGGATCTCAATCCATTTTAACCACTTCTTTCTGATGAAAAGAATTTTAACTTGCTTGACCTCCACAATTCAGAATGACCACAAAAATGAATGTAGAATTGAGAATCAAATTTCTGGATTAGGTTGGCACTTGAAATAATACATCAATATTACCCTATGAAGTAGGTTCTATTAATACTCCTGGTTTACAGACACAGAAACTGAGATACAGAGATATACAGTAACATGACTAAACCTGATGTCTCTCTTTCTCCCTAATGCATTACTAAGAATAGACCGAAGAAATATGTAAAAACCAACCTTCATAAAACAGTAAGATTTATTTATATCAGCATTAAACAATACAAAAATATAATAAATAATGTTAAAATAACAAAGAGATGTGATTATAATTGCCACAAAATCTATTTAAAGACCCAGGAATTAGTTTAAACAAAAATACACAAGACAAGACCACCATGGATAAACTTTTTTTAACTTAAAAAAGAAATACAAAAGATTGTGAACAAAATTGATAGATATTGTATGATTTGGAATGGAACACTATTACCTGAAATCTCTATGTTAGTAGACAAAGTTTTTATTTTATAGTTAAAAGAAAGGAAAACAAAGAGAGGGAGGAATACATTTTTTTTTGTAGTTTAAAGATTTATTTATTTATTTGGGGGGGTAGGGGCAGAGTGCCTTCTGAGCACAAAGCCCCAAGTGGGGTTTGATCCCAGGAACCATGAGATCATGCCCTGAGTCAAAACCAAGAGTTGGATGCTCAACCAAATGAGCCACCCAGGTGCCCCAGGAATGTAATTTTTGAGTGCTTAAAGACTATGTTTTAAATTTTCTATAATAGATTCTGTTAGGAATTATTAAAATCAGTATTTTGTGTAAGCAATAGAAATGGCATATAACTACTGTTCCAAAAGTCCATTAAAGAATTTTAAAATAAAGTAATAAATACCTGATCTCACATATCGCTAATTATCTACACAACACTGTTCACGTTTTCATTTCTACTATGCATCCTTTACTAAATAGTATAGTTACACTTTAGATGTCTTCATCACTCTAAATTTCCAAACCAAGACTAAAATTCAATATTCTCTTCCATGACTATTCTTTTGTCTCCCCTCTTTCAATTCAGCATTCTGTAAAGTCTACCTTCACAGTCAACATTCTTTCTTGTTTGCACACCCATTTCTCTGCTTGCTATACTCATAGTTCTTCTAACCAGTCTGGATGTTAAACAGTCTGGCATTTTAGCAACACGCATTTAGTATGTAAGACCACTTACCTTTCTACCATTTTTATTTTTTTTATTTTTTTTATTTTTTTTAAAGATTTTATTTATTGGGGCGCCTGGGTGGCTCAGTCGTTGCAAAACTGTATCTGCTTTAAACAGTCTCGGAAGAAAGTTTGGGAAGTAGTTTGGGAAGAATTTATGCTGTAGAAAATAAATGAGATTCATGAGTAGTAAGAGTATGATTTATGTATAAATGAACTAACTTCAACCTATTCTCTAGAAAGAATATCCTGGTGCTGCTATCTAATTGCTTGTTGGATGATCTTTACTTAGAGCCAGCGTTATTAAAGTATTCATTATGGAGTGATATAACCATTTTATTTAACTTGTCTCCATCAGTATTAATGCTCAGGAGGAAACTCAAAATTGGAAAAAGTCAAATAGATGCTCACTCCTTTAGCAGGCATTTGGATGATAGGCAATATGCTAGCTGGATTAATCTCCATGTCCCTATCATCACCATGGAAGACTGGTCTTGTTCAGAAGAATGCTCTGTACATTTTTGCTAACACTTGGCACTCCTTTCTCACTCTTGACCACTGCCTGTTGAGAAGCAGTTTCATTTCATTTATTTAATTTATTCACTCATTCATTCATTTATTCAAAAGACCGTATAGAGCATCTACCAAGTTTTAAGTAATGTGCCAGATTCTAAAGATGACAACAATAATGGCACAGTCCCTGACCACAAATAACTCACATTTCAAAGAGCAGACAGAAAAATCAGTAAGACACAATCTATTGTCCATACAGTAACAAGAATAATCTTTAAAAAATATATAAATCCGGTCATGTTACTACATTGTCAAAACCTGTTAATTGCTTTTCATCTTATTCTGATGAAAACTTGAAACTTTACTTACTGTCTCCTGGCTTACAGAGCTCTGTAGTACCTGACTCCTTACCTCTTTAATGTAATATCCTTCACTCTTCCCCTCACCACCAAGATCCAGACCTATAGCCCCTCTTAGTACTCCACAAAGTCACCGTATTTGTTGCTACTCAGGGGAGAGGGGAGCTTTGCATTTCTCTTTCTACAGATCTTTGCAAGGCTAGCTTCTTAACACCAATGAAGTATCTGCTAATGTGACTTTTTAAAGAAGATTTTTTTCTTGACCAACAAATCTAAATTAGTCACTTCTCCCAATAACATTTTATCATATGATACTTTTATACTTTCTTCAGCACATATAATACTATTAAAATAACTTATTCATTTATGTGTTCATTTTTTATCTTGCCCACCAGACAGAGAAAACATCAAAGTTTGGAACGATTTCTGCCCATTTCCATCTACATATTTTACTTTCGCTAATGAGGCATAAGTCTCAACCACAGAGGATGTTCTTTTCCAAATTTGTTCCTTCCTTTATACTCTGCTTTAGCTACAGAGGTAGCAGCTGCTCCTTTAAAATTTTTTTCTTGGATTCTTTAGAGATCTTATAGCAGCCCAAAAAATATCCCCTTCAAAGATGTCTATCCCTAATCCCTGGAACCAGAGACAAGCTACTTTACATGGAACAAGGAAACTTACAGATGTGATTAAGGTTATCAATTTTGAGATGGGAAATTATCCTGTATTATCTGGGTCTGTCCAATGTAATTACATGAGCCCTTAAAAATGAAGAAATTTTCCCAACTGTAGTCAGAGAGGGATATGATGATGGAAGAAGGACCAGAAAAATGCAACATAAAAAGGATTAAATCATAGCTGGCTTTGAAGATGAAGGAAGCGGTCATGAAGCAGAGTATAAGTGGCCTTTAGAAGCTGGAGAAGGCAAGGAAATGGATTCTCCACTACTGAACACAGCCCTCCTGACATCTTAAATTCAGTTCAGTAAAGTACAAGCCGGACCTCAAACAAACAGAACTATAACACTGTAAATTTTTCTACGTCACTAAGTTTGTGGTAATTTGTTATAGCAATAACAGAAAACTCAATACAATTTACTGCTTAATTGTAATTCCCCTTTGGAGTTAATAAGTCTTTGTGTTAAGTTAAATTCTTCATATCCTTCACATTAATATTTTTCCTATTCAAATTAGTAGTGCAATTTCTGTCTCTTGACTGGATAGAACTGGTACTGGAAGTATTTCCAGGAGATAGACCCTCAAAGATGGAATTTTAGTACTGGTTTGGTTGTGGTGTTGGTTTTGAGCTCAAGTCCCAGATCCTTTCAAGAGTGAATAGAATTTGTGTAATGCATGGCATGCAGTAGAATCAAAATTAATGAAACTGCCCCCTGTCACCGATTGTGAAAATACACCAACCAAAACAAACATCTTGGGACTCAAGTGGCTGCTGAACTTGATTGTTACAGCACTGTTAGTGACTAAAAATACTATATAATATCTTCACTGGAGCATTTACTGAAAGAAAATGCCAAACACATCTTTTCATCCTCAGCTAAAATTACAGTCTGAAAACTGGAGAGCTGGGTTTTCTATTTACTGATTCTCAGAAGTCAAACCGATACCTCACTGATTTCTCAGATAGATTTCATATTAGTATCTCATTGATATTGGTGCACTTAGTAGAGATTCCAGATTAAAGGTATTACTTCATGGAGATGGAGGTGGCTCTACCAGCTTCCTCAGTTGACTGACTGAAACCTGATTTCATTTGTGGCCTACCATAGATGAGGTTCATATTCCCAAACTCTCGGGCATGATGTAGTGAGGGAATTAAAAAGTCTTAAGGATATAGGAATTAAATTTTATAAGAATTAAAGTCTTAAGGCTGTAAGAATGTTGGCATGGATTTATCACATGTGACCTACAAACTCATCCCAGATACATCCTCCAAAGCAGCACAGGAGATACTCCTTTCACTAAGGCATGGAGAAATACATAAGTGAATTGGGCATTTCTGTTTTTGATAGTTAATCTCTTTTATAAGCCTTATATGGCTATTGGAATACCATCATTGAGAAAATATTTTTGATTCCAGTGGATGTTATGCACTCTGGATAACACAGGCCAAGTGGCAACATTTAGCCATCAAAGACAAGATGAGCACATCATCCATTAAAGGCGGCACTGATATACCAGTGATCAGAACAAAATAAACAAGCAGCCTCCCAAAGTGCAGCCAGTATTGAAGGGGCTCATGATAATCAGGTAGACAATATGACGTGCTCTATGGATGTTGGTCAACTTCTTTTCCCAGAAATCCCAGTACTTTCTGAATGAGTGCCAAAGTGAAGTGGCCATGGAGGCATAAATGGAACTGCATAAGGGCTCAACATCATGGACATATGGGCCCTTAGTAACACTAACCTGGCAACTGTTCCTACTGAGTGCCTAATCTGCAAAAAGCAGAGAACAACACTAAAATCCTGATATGGCACCAATTCCCAGGGCACTAGCCAGCCACCTGGTGACAGATTGAGTACACTGAATCTAATTCATAATAAAAGGGTCAAAAGCCCATCTCACTTGGAATAGACACATACTCTGGATATGGAATTGCTTGTCATGCCAGTAATTCATCTGGCAGCACAAATATCCACAAACTCATAAATGAATTCCTTATCCATCAGCATCGCATTCTGCACAGCATTTATTTCTGTTAAAGGAACTCATTTCATAGCAAATGTCATGGGGCAAAGTCTCAAGGCTATGGAAATAATTGATCTTACCATATACTCCAACACCTAGAATCAGGTGGTCTAATCTGAAGGTGTAATGACTTACTGAAAACTCAGATTTGGTGCCAGCTGGGAAGCAACTGACTTGTCTTAGAGGATGGTGACTATTCTTTGAATGAGAGATCATAGTACTGTGCTATCTCCCCCAGATCGAGAATACATGGGTCCTGGAATCAAAGGGTAATCACCGCACTGGCTCCTCTCACTCTTCAACTTAATAAGGCACTCCCATAACTTCTGCTTCTCTCCTGAAAACTTTGAACTCTGTTGGTTTGGAGGTATTGGTCCCCAAGGGAGGAATGCTTTCACCATGAAACACAATAATGGTTCCATTAAATTTTAAGGTGGGCCTGCCATTTGGGGCTCTTAATGCCACTGATTCAGCAGGAAGAAAAAAAGGAGTTATCTTACTGGCTGGAGTGTTGATCCCAATTACCAAGGAGAAATTGGGTAAATACTATACAATTGAGGGAAAAGAGTACTATATCTAGAATCCAGGAAAATCACTCAAATGACTTTTAGTACTTAAAAAGAAAATTAAAAAAAACTAAAGCAAGCCAAAAAGGGACTGTTGAACAATCAGATCCTTTGGGAATGGAAATCAGTGTTTGAATAACTTCAACAGGTAAAACCCCAACCAACTGAGGTTCCTGTTGAGAGCAAGGTAATACAGAATGGTAGTAGAAAAAGGTAATCATAGGCCAATTACAGACTTTTGACCAGTTACAGAATCAAGATACACAGTAGCTTTGTTTATTTTCTCTTTGCTTCTCTATGCATGTGTTTATATATGCTAGTTATTTTCTTCTTCTATATCCTTGTACAGAAGGACAGAATTTGAAGAGTAATTTAGTAGAGCTAGCAATGGATAAAATGACTCTTGGTAATCATTTTCTTCACATTTCAGGGAATAGTTGACAACTTTAATTGTAGCTCTACCTGGTTAAATGGAAGCAGAGAGTTGTTTTGTTACTATAACCAAAGAAGTGGACTGTGCCACTTAACAACTATTTGCCTCTAAGCTAAAAATTCTTCTTTGCTTTGTTTGTGACCCTGAATCTGAATCTTGCAAACATTTCTACTTTGCCAGTTGGCACAATGTTAAACTGTAAGTAAAGAGAACAAGATGGGCACTGGACGGCTCAGTGGGTTAAGCATCTGACTCTTAATTTCAGTTCAGTCATGATCTCAGGGTCTTGAGATGGAGCCCCATGTTGGGCTCCACACCCAGCATGGAGCTTAAGATTCTTTCTCTCCATCTCCCTTGACCCCTCCTTCTCTTTCTGTCTCTCTCTCTCTAATAAAAAAGAAGAACAAGAAGAACAACAACACTGCAAGAGGGGTGGTTCTAGCCCTGGTATGCTTTTGCTCCTGTTCTTCACTGCACAGCCACCACTGGTATGCAGGACATCCGTGGCATTCGCTCTCCATGAGTTTCATAGGTGGTGTAGGCAAGGTGGGGGGACTCCCAGGGAATTTCAATCGCACCCCAGCAGGCTTGCCAACAAAATTTACCAGATACCCAGTGAAAAGCTTCTCAGCAAGTCTTGGTGGCACTCCAGTGGGAAGCATCTCAGGATGTCTTTCTGGTGCCCCAATGGGTGGCTTCTAAGCACATCATTCCCCATCAGGCAGTTTCCTATTTGCCAGAGCCCTTGCAAGTGGCTCCTCAGCCAAATTCCCTACCATCCAATGGGACTACATCCAGATTCTTTCCAGGAAGGTATGAATCTCAGTCTTTGGGGTGGGAAATCTTGTCCAACTTTGTTTCTTCCTTTGGTTAAGCTCTCAGCCCTGGAAGTAGTAGCTGGTCTCTATATCTATTATTCTTGTATTCTATAGGGTTCTCTTTATCCCTTAATAGTAGCTGCCTGTAATTAGTTAATAATTCTTTAAATTAAATATTCTATGTTCATTTCTGTGTTCTGACTGGACCCTGACTAATACATACACCCATTTACATAAGCTCTGCAAAAACAAGGACTTAATTTGTTTTGTTTCCTGCTATACCCCGAAAGTCTAGAACATTATCTGACATAGTGCAGCACATCAATAAATGTTTGTTGAAATAATCAAAGTACTGGCTCATTAGATGTTGTAAATTGAAGATAAATGAGTCAAAGATGGCATCCATGTTATTGATATAAGAATCTGAGCGGATGGTGAGGTCATTCTTTGAGAGAACTCCTAAGAGTCAGATTGGGTTCAGATGAACATAAGAGGTTACAGATTTAAAATATTAATCAGCAAAAGGATACAGGATATTGACTAACTAGAGTGTGTAAAATACCCTGGGAAACATCACAGAAGGTATTAACAGAAGAAGTAAAAACTTTATGAGAAGCAGCAGCTAGAATCAAAAACATAAGAAAATGGTGATGTGGAAATAAAATATTTCCCATGCTCTCTATACTCAACTCCCACTCAAATACCAACTTATCACAGATAAATGTGTTTCTCATGTCACTGAAATAAATGTCATTTACAACAATCTCTTGGCTCTGCACATAATTTTCTTTCAATACAAAAATAGATAAACACAAGCATATTTTTCTTGTAATTTAAAAAATAAATACCTATAAGGATATGCATAGACCAAGTCACAAAGTTGAGACACAGAAAGGCTAATAAAAATTAGCTATCAAATCACTACAAATATAATCACAAATATAATCAATTCACTACAAATTACATTTAAAAAATCAAATTGAGTAAAAAAATAAAACAGATGTAATTTTTGACTACCAGATTTACAAAGATTTAAAAGTGATAACTCCTTTATGAGTAGAGATACAGTGAAAGAGTCACACTCTCACACAAGTCACAGAAGTATAGATTGGACTAACAGTTACCAATATGAATCAAAAGTATTTAGAAATGTGCATTACTTTATATTCAGAAATATTTCTGGAAATTTTTCCTATGAAAATAAATAAATGTTAAGATTGAAATATATTTAGGTAATTGAAATATTTAATAATAGGAAAGTAAAAATAAATTACGACATACAAAGATTCCATGCCATGATTAAAATGTTATAGAAACACATTTATTAGTATATGTATAGTCTGCTCAGATTGCTATAACAAAACACCACAGGCTAGGTGACTCAAGGAACCGAAATTTATTTTCTCATAGTTCTGGAGGCTGGAAGTCCAAGATCAAGGTGCCAGAAGGGTTGGTTTCTGGTGAGAACTCTTTCCTAGGCTTGCAGAGAGCACCTTCTCACTGCGTCTCACATAAAATGTTCTCTATGCTCAGAGAAAGTACTCTGGTACCTCTTCCTCTTCTTACTAAGGACACTAAACCTGTCAGATTAGAGCCACTAGCCTTATGACCTCTTTTAACCTTAATACCTTCTTTAGAGACCCTCTTTCCAAATATAGGAACAGTGGGGGTTGGGGTTTCAATGAATGGGGGGGAGGACACAATCTAGTCCATAACAATGTGTAAAGATGATCAGTGATATATCAGTAAATATAAAAGGAGGTTATAAATTATGTAAAAACTGCAATCTCATTTTTTAACAATAAAAGCAAAAAATTTATATACCTCGATGTTAATCATCAAAGTCCAAGAGTATTAAGTTATGGATCATTTTACTATTCATACTTGTTCTTGATATTTTCTATTTCTTAATATAAGGAACTTCTGCTTATTGTGTAGTAAGAAAAAATGGCATTTAATATCAAATAAATGTACACAGCTTAAATAAACATGCATCAGTATTCCATGTCATCATATTTCACTAATTCTTCTTGTTGAGGTTAATTGGAGCAATACGCAAATGGATAAAAGAGCATACACAATATTATACATGTAAAATCAATCAGAGTGAAATAAATCTCAGTGGAAAGCTGCTCTGGAAAATGGTGAATTAAAGATGGGTGTTGGGGCGCCTGGCTGGCTCAGTCGTTAAGCGTCTGCCTTCGGCTCAGGTCATGATCCCAGGGTCCTGGGATGGAGCCCTGCTTCGGGCTCCCTGCTCTGAGGGGAGCCTGCTTCTCCCTCTCCCACTGCCCCTGCTTGTGTTCCCTCTCTCGCTGTGTCTCTCTCTGTCAAATAAATAAAATCTTAAAAAAAAAAAAAAAGATGGGTGTCAAGGCAACACATTACTAAGAATTTTGAATAGATAAGAAGGTCAGTGGGAGACACCTGGTATTTGTTCTAGCTTGATGTGGACTGGCCACACACAGCTGTGAGAAGATAGAAGAAAGATGTTTAAGTTCTTTATCTGACAGTCTGTAGGTAGTCCTCACATAGCCGGCTTTTATGAGAAAGGTCATCATAACTATTTTATTACTCGCTATTATTTAATGACATTCTTCCTGTTTAACCTCATTGTCCTAGGATCTTCCAAAAAAAGGCAAAACTCGGAAACAGCATTTTCCTACATTTGCATTTAGGTGTATCTATACTCCCAGGAGAAAATTCTAGAGAGAAGTCCACTGGTATTGGTAAAACAGTATTCAACGGTTGTCTCAACTAACTCAAATCATTTTCAGTGTAGAGCCAAATTCCACTCTTACCTTGGTAACTATAGGTGCAGATGTTTGCAAAGAGACACTTACAGCACAAGGTAAATCTAAAACCCTAATGTGCAGATAATGAGGCAGATTTTTATAAACTTTTTTTCAGAGGCTATATTTGTAGAGAAAGTTATTTTTTCCTAGCAGTTTCCACTTAGGACAATAAAATTTCTTGTTGCCATAAACTTCCAGTACATTTCTCTGCACACAGTGGGTGCTCAGCAAATATTGCTGACTAAATTGCTTTAAGGATTGAAGTAAAGTGTTGTGATTATTTTCAGTTGGTTGCCATAGGAACAGCGGAAAACCTACTGTTGAACTCAACCTCTTTTGATATTCTCCCCTAGGTAGATGAGAAAACCTGAGGTGTAGGAGGGAGAAGCTGGCTGAACCCACACTGAGAAGTCCTTCACTGACCCTGACCACATTGCATTTATAATTATTTTGTGTTTCTCTGCTTTGGCTCCCTAATTAGATTATATATTTCTGCAGGAGAAATAACACTTTTTATTATCTACTCTGAGCCAGTGATTTGCACACATTCTCCTCCAAATTCTGCAAATAGGTAACATTAATTTCCATTTTTACAAAAGGGGAGTTTTTAAAAATTAGTGGAAAGTGTCATGTCAGGCAATGGGCTCTGGTGTGTTGATTCCAGCACTAGTAAGAATTGGAGGTTACCATTTTGTACATTTGTTATACTTCTTTATTGCTCAATACAGTGAGCATTTGAAGATCAATAACCACAAAAAACTCAACCCTTGAACTGGTATAATGTCAAATTTGCAAGCAATCTTTGGGAGTGTCTAAGTCAAACTTTCTCATTTTTATATTTACATGTCTACATTTTAAACTTAAGCCAATAAGTGGGACTTTACACACCTTCTCAATATCTCAACATTATTTTCAGTGATTAGGTAACTGAGATTTCTAGAGATTCCCTGGTCAGATCATAAACAGATTTAAGTATATGGACTTTTAAGGCCTAATTACAGAACAGTGATTCCCAAACCAGGATGGACAAGTATACTAAAGGATTTTTTGGAAATTACAGAAATTAAGTGCCACCTTAGATTTATTTTATCTAAATCTCTGGCAATAGAATCACAATTAAAACCAGATAAATAGAACACTAATGTAACATTGTATGTCAACCATACTCAAGTAAAAGAACCTCTTTTAATAAAATTACAAAACAGATTGATACACTTGATTCATCTGTTTCTGATAGATATGTGTAAATTTTTGCTTATAACTCTTTAAGTTCTTGCTTTACACATGGTTGTGGATTTGTCCTTTTCTGAAAGTTTATAATTCTATAAGTTTTTGTTTTATACATTTCCAAACTATATTGCTAGATATATCTAGGTAAATTAATTACTATATATTTTTGGTGTATCATCTTTCCTATTATTTTGTAGTATCTTTTTTCCCCTGTAATTAATGAACTTGAAAATAAAATGTAAAAAAAAAAGACTTAAAAATAGAAATTCTAAGCCACTATAAACAAAAACAACAAACCTCCTTACTTTGATTGTGGTAACCAATTCAAAGAAAGAATTACTGCTCTAGGATACTGAATAGATATGAGTAAATATAAGAGATTTTAAGTGTTAGGTGAAAATATCTCTTCAATTATTTTGATCTAATGTAAAGATTTTTAAATAAAAATCTCATTCACCATAAAAGAACAAAGAGAAAAATGGCCTAGTCATAGGAGTAATAAGCTAAAAGAGGGGAGGATTGAGATGAGTAGGAAAGTAAAAACAAAATAAGACAAACTGAGATATATACTGAATTTCAGTATTTTTCAGCACTGAGTTTTGTACAAGTAATTTGAATAGTACAGAATTTCTTTTTATGTATAAAGGGAACATTTTATTTTAGAAATACATTTTATTTTTTTATAACAAAAAGGTCACTAAAAAACACTAAAGAAAATATGATCAACTTTATAATTTAGAAGTATAGATAAGATACTGGAAAGATTAGAAACTGGAATTTGCAGACACAGTACAGAATTTATTTTGTTAATTTAAATATTACAAAGTAGTAGGATGGAAATAAGATAAGGCAATTAGTTACATTCAGAGTAAGTGTGATTTGGCGATTGATTGGTAATCCAAAGTAAACAGAGAAAGAAAGAATTCAAGATGGTCATTTCTTTTTCAGGACTGGCAAGATGGTAACATAATTAAGGGAAGAAAAAAGTATTCATTAGTTGGTTTATCAGTCTGGCACATTCTTTGGGAAAGAAATGGCATGTTCAAATTTGGTGATTCGAGGAGAATTTAATTGAGACTACCCACCACTTATAAAAATGTGGCCAAGGAGCAGGTAAAACTCTAGTTAGAATTTAATATATCTGAGATAGAAACAATGGGCCTCTGCTCAGACTAAAGCCTAAAATGAAGAGAGGAGAAAGCACTTTTCAGAACTAAGAGATTGAAAAAGCCAAATGAACTGGGTCTCGGAAGAGGAGCAGGACTCAGCTAGCCAACGGTGACCCAGAAGGTAGGACCCAAAAGAAGGAATATCCTGACTTCTCTCTTCTCTCTCATGTGATCCCTGGCAATTCTTTCCAAAGGCAAAACTCAACTAGATGTGGGAGAATAAGGAGGTCCCTCGATGTAGAACATATATATCAGCCTCCTGAGGCACAGAGAAGGGTAGAAAAAAGTGGTAAGTGGAATAAAACATTCAGCAGAGGCCACATAAAATGAACAGTCTGATTTTAGCCTGATAAGATTCAAAATTCTGAAGGACAGATGTTGAACTACAATGCAAGTTTGATTCTCAGAACTGAAGTTAGAGTCGGAAACAGTTTAGGGACCATCTAAGTAAGGATTTATGAGAATGCAGCACAATAAATGAAGGGTTTCAAAAACAAAATTTTGGCTTACACTTCCAAATAAATTAGTGAAAAAGAGGATCAAATGCAGATAAACTATAAATATTGAGGGCCTAAAAAGAAGACCCAAAGCCAGGTCTATGATATACACATGGTCTATAGTGTGGTACCTGCCTTCATTCATTTTGGTTTTTTAAGAGTGAAAACTTGTACACAAATTTTAACAAATCATGATGGTAAGTAATTAGTAACTTTTATGAGAATGGTAAAAATAAAATGCTACAGACCTTCGGAGGAGATTATAATTTGCCAGAGTAGAGCAGGAAAATCCTCAGGTATGAATTAAGAAATAGAGATGACTATTAATTGTAGTAGCTACTGTTGTCCCATCATGTCACCTGAGCCTACACAATTTCAGTGTAAGTGGCCCAAATATCAGCCAGCAGCACTGAGGGCTTCTTCTGGCTGCCCAGCCCTGCTCTGCCCCTACACGAAAGGCTAGACCTGCTAGAGAATTAATGCCCCCTGGAATATAACCTCAACCAACATCTAGTGAGAATTGACAGATAATGCACCTTTTATCTCTCCCATATAGCATAATATTTCCTACACTAGTTTCCAGAGTTCTCCAGTGGGATCAAGCTTCAGAAGTTCACAATTGTAACCTGCTTGATAACCCACCTTTTTAACTGGTTTCTGTCCCTTCCTACATCACTTTCTCATGTTGTTTCCCAGGATCACCACACAGGTAAGTCATGTGAACTTGAATCCTTGACTCTCTCCAAGACAACCCAAATTAAGATATTAATATTATCTAATATTTGTAGTTTATATAGTGTAGAATCATTGAAGAAGCTTTCTCATGCTTGGTACATTTTAATGTTTTCACCAAAACATTTCTAATCATAGCGAAAAGGTAGCTTAGGGCGATGATGTAATTTTTTAAAAACTATGTCTTGGGTTCATCTCACCTTGTCACTTCTGTGTGTATCTGCAATGACTTAGCCTCTCTAAACCTCAGTCAGGTTCCTAAATTACTAAATAAGAAAATGTCATTCACCTCACAGAGATATTATGAGGATTAAATGAGACTAAAAATACAATGCACTTAACACAGTACTTGGGAAATGGAAAGTATTAGAAGCCAATGTTGGTTAATATTTTTAATATTTTAATAATCAATTATGAGTAGTACTAATATTTGAGGAGAGTAAATCCATACCCTTAAGAGGTATCAGAGCACAAATTAAAGAAAAATGGTACAAAAATTCTTGTTCTAGCTTTAATATTCACTTCTTAATATCTTTTTTTAAAAGATTTTATTTATTTGTTAGAGAGAGAGAGAGCAGCAAGGGGAGCGGCAGAGGCAGAGGCAGAGGGAGAGGAAGTCTCCCCACTAAGCAGGGAGCCCGATGCGGGACTCGATCCCAGGACCTTAGGATTATGACCTGAGTTGAAGGCAGACGCCTAACCAGCTGAGCCACCCAGGTGCCCCCACTTTTTAATATCTTATTTAAGACAAGCAACTTGCCCACTCAAGTCTCACCAAATCTCTGAGCAACTCAGTACCAAACCATGATATGTTAGTTAGCCTCAGACTATGCTTCTGCCATCATTTCTGCTGGAAATGGTGCCCTATCTTGCCCTAAGCCTCTTACCAATTTTGATTGCCAAGCCTGAAAGTAGCTCCTGCTTATCACTTTCTACTAAGAGCTTGAACTTTTCTCTATCCAGGAATACCCAGCTGCTGACTAAAATAACTTTTTCCACCTACACAAAGCTTCAAGGAACCAATTCTAAATCACCTGACTTCAAGTGTCTCTGCCTTACAAACGGCTCATCCCTGCTTTAGGCTAGGTCAAACTAAAAAATGCAGATGTCTGTCTGGACACAACAATTAGGAAAGATATACCCAGGGCCACTGCCATTAAAATGTCATCTTCTGGGGAGGTGGAGCAAGATGGCAGAGGAGTAGGAGACCTGGATTTCGTCTCCTCTCAGGAATTCAGCTGGATAGGGATCAAACCATTCTGAACACCTACAAACTCAACAGGAGATCGAAGAAAAGAATAGCAACAACTCTCTGAACAGAAAAGCGACCACTTTCTGGAAGGTAGGACGTGCGGAGAAGTGAATCCGAGGCGTTATTCAGGAGGATAGACGGCGGGGGAGGGGCCTCAGTCGGCCGCTTCTGGCAAGTGATAGAGCCGCGGAGCACAAAATCGGAACTTTTAGAAGTCTGCTCCGCTGAGGGACGTCACTCTGGTGGCGAAGCGGGGGGTGGAACCCTCGCGGGTCAGTGTGGTCTCAGGACCCTCGGGGTCACAGAAAGACCTGGGGTGCCTGAGTGCAGCAGAGCTCCCAGGTATCGGAGCGGGGAAGCCGGCTGCAGAGACGGAGCCCAGGCGCGGGCTCTCAGCTCGGGGTTGCTATGAACCGTGATCCGCGGCACAGTCGGGCCACTGCTCCTCCAGCAGGGACCCAACAAGCGGCAGATCCGGGGAGACTCACCTTCTTCCCCCGGGAGGAGAGGTGCGGGAGCGCACCACGGGGATCTGCTGGGTTTGGAGACTCCACCCGGGGCTGGGTGCCAGATAGAAAGGTGCGGTCACAGGCCGGGTGAGCGCGGAGTGTGGCCAGAGACCAGGGAGACGGGAGTGACTGACTGCTGTTCTCTGGGGGCTCGCTGAGGAGCGGGACCCCGAGTTCTCGGCTCCTCCGGGGCGGAGACTGGGAGGCCGCCATTTTCACTCTCCGCCTCCAAAGCTGTACAGAAAGCTTGCAGGGAACAAAAGCTCCGGAGAGCAAACCCGAGCAGATTACTTAGCCCGGACCGGCAAGGGCGGGGCAATTTTGCCTCTGGCAAAGACATTTGGGAACCACGGCAACAGGCCCCTCCCCCAGAAGATCAGCGAGAACAGCCAGCCAAGGCCAAGTTTACCGATCAATGAGAACGGCAGAACTCCAGCGCTAGGGGAATACTGCACATAGAATTCATGGCTTTTTTACCATGATTCTTTAGTCTTTCAAAGTTAATTATTTTTTTTAACTGTCTTTTTTCTTTTTTCTTTTTTTCTTTTTTTTTGAATTTTTCTTTTTCCCTTTTTCAACCAACATCTTATCAATCCCTTTTTTAAAAAAAAAACATTTTTATTTTTCATTTTTAAAGTCATATTCTATCCCTTCATAGTAGTTACCCGTATTTTTGGCATATATATATAAGTTGTTCTCTCTTTAAAATCTTGAGATAGTTTCTTCTAACAGATCAAAATATACTCTAAATCTCTAGTGTATGGTTTTTTTCTACTCCCCTGCCTGATCACATTCTCTCCCTTTTTTCTTTCTTTCTTTTCTTTTTTAATCCTCTTCTTTCTTTTTTCAAACAACTTATCAAATCCTTTTTAAAAATTTTTTATAATTTCCATCTTTACAGTCATATTCCATCCCTTCATCATATCAACCCTTATTTTTGTACATATATAAGTTTTTCTTTCTTTAAAATTTTGGGAGGGACTTTCTTTTAACAGACCAAAATACACCCAAAATCTAGTGTGTGGCACTGATCTATAAACCAGCCTGATCATATTTGATCACATTCTGTTTTTGTTTTGTTTTGTTTTGTTCTGCTTTTGTTTGTTTTTATCTTTATCTTTTTCTTTTTTCTTTTTTTCTTTCTTTTTCTTTTTTCTCTCTTTCCCTTTCTTTTCCCACTGCTTCAGGTCTTTTCTGATTTGTTTAGAGTATATTTTCTGGGGACGTTGTTACCCTGCTAGCATTTTGTTCTCTCATTAATCTATTCTCCTCTGCACAAAATGACAAGACGGAAAAAATCACCTCAACAAAAAGAACAAGAGGTAGTACCAACTGCCAGGGACCTACTCAATACGGACATTAGTACGATGTCAGATCTAGAGTTCAGAATCATCACTTTAAAGATACTAGCTGGGCTTGGAAAAACCATGGAAGTTATTAGAGAAACCCTCTCTGGAGAAGTAAAAGAACTAAAATCTAACCAAGTAGAAATCAAAAAGGCTATTAATGAGGTGCAATCAAATATGGGGGCGCTAACTGCTAGGATAAATGAGGCAGAAGAAAGAATCAGTGAGATAGAAGACCAAATGATGGAAAATAAAGAAGCTGAGAAAAAGAGAGATAAACAACTACTGGATCACGAGGGCAGAATTCGAGAGATAAACGATACCATAAAAAGAAACAACATTAGAATAATTGGGATCCCAGAAGAAGAAGAAAGAGAGAGAGGCGCAGAAGGTATAATGGACCAAATTATAGCAGAGAACTTCCCTAATTTGGGGAAGGAAACAGGCATCAAAATCCAGGAAGCACAGAGAACCCCTCTCAAAATCAATAAAAATAGGTCAACACCCCGACATCTAATAGTAAAACTTACGAGTCTCAGAGACAAAGAGAAAATCCTGAAAGCAGCTCAGGAGAAGAGATATGTAACCTACAATGGTAGAAACATTAGATTGGCAACAGACTTATCCACAGAGACCTGGCAGGCCAGAAAGGACTGGCAGGACATATTCAGAGCACTAAATGAGAAAAATATGCAGCCAAGAATACTATATCCAGCTAGGCTGTCATTGAAAATTGAAGGAGAGATAAAAAGCTTCCAGGACAAACAAAAACTAAAGGAATTTGCAAACACGAAACCAGCCCTACAACAAATATTGAAAGGGGTCCTCTAAGCAAAGAGAGAGCCTAAAAGCAACATAGACCAGAAAGGAACACAAACAATATACAGTAACAGTCACTTTACAGGCAATACAATGGCACTAAATTCCTATCTTTCAATAGTTACCCTGAATGTAAATGGGCTAAATGCCCCAATCAAAAGACACAGGCTATCAGATTGGATTAAAAAACAAGACCCATCGATATGCTGTCTGCAAGAGACTCATTTTAGACCCAAAGACACCCCCAGATTGAAAGTGAGGGGGTGGAAAACCATTTACCATGCTAATGGACACCAAAAGAAAGCTGGGGTGGCAATCCTTATATCAGACAAATTAGATTTTAAACCAAAGACTGTAATAAGAGATGAGGAAGGACACTATATCCTACTTAAAGGGTCTATCCAACAAGAAGATCTAACAATTGTAAATATCTATGCCCCTAACATGGGAGCAGCCAATTATATAAGCCAATTAATAACAAAAGCAAAGAAACACATTGACAACAATACAATAATAGTGGGGGACTTTAACACCCCCCTCACTGAAATGGACAGATCGTCTAAGCAAAAGATCAACAAGGAAATAAAGACTTTAAAAGACACACTGGACCAAATGGACTTCACAGACATATTCAGAACATTCCATCCCAAAGCAACGGAATACACATTCTTCTCTAGTGCCCATGGAACATTCTCCAGAATAGATCACATCCTAGGTCATAAATCAGGTCTCAACCGGTACCAGAAGATTGGGATCATCCCCTGCCTATTTTCAGACCACAATGCTTTGAAACTAGAACTCAATCACAAGAGGAAAGTCGGAAAGAACTCAAATACATGGAGGCTAAAGAGCATCCTACTGAAGAATGAATGGGTCAACCAGGAAATTAAAGAAGAATTAAAAAAATTCATGGAAACCAATGAAAATGAAAACACAACTATTCAAAATCTTTGGGATGCAGCAAATGCAGTCCTAAGAGGAAAGTATATAGCAATACAAGCCTTTCTCAAGAAACAAGAAAGGTCTCAAGTACACAACCTAACCCTACACCTAAAGGAGCTGGAGAAAGAATAGCAAATAAAGCCTAAACCCAGCAGGAGAAGAGAAATAATAAAGATCAGAGCAGAAATCAATGAAATAGAAACCAAAAGAACAGTAGAACAGATCAACGAAACTAGGAGCTGGTTCTTTGAAAGAATTAACAAGATTGATAAGCCCCTGGCCAGACTTATCAAAAAGAAAAGAGAAATGACCCAAATCAACAAAATCATGAATGAAAGAGGAGAAATCATAACCAACACCAAAGAAATACAAACAATTATAAGAACATATTATGAGCAACTCTATGCCAGCAAATTAGATAACCTGGAAGTAATGGATGCATTCCTAGAGATGTATCAACTACCAAAACTGAACCAGGAAGAAATAGAAAACCTGAACAGACCTATAACCACTAAGGAAATAGAAGCAGTCATCAAAAATCTCCCAAAACACAAAAGCCCAGGGCCAGATGGCTTCCCAGGGGAATTCTACCAAACATTTCAAGAAGAATTAATACCTATCCTTCTGAAACTGTTCCAAAAAATAGAAATGGAAGGGGCGCCTGAGTGGCTCAGTCGGTTAGGCGTCTGCCTTCGGCTCAGGTCATGATCCCAGGGCCCTGGGATCGAGCCCCGCATCGGGCTCTCTGCTCGGCAGAGAGCCTGCTTCTCCCTCTGCCTGCCACTCTGCCTATCTGTGCTCTCTCTCTATCTCTCTGTCAAATAAATAAATAAAATCTTTAAAAAAAAAAAAAAAAAAAAAATAGAAATGGAAGGAAAACTTCCAAACTCATTTTATGAGGCCAGCATTACCTTGATCCCAAAACCAGACAAAGACCCCATCAAAAAGGAGAATTACAGACCAATATCCCTGATGAACATGGATGCAAAAATTCTCACCAAAATACTAGCCAATAGGATCCAACAGTCCATTAAAAGGATTATTCACCACGACCAAGTCGGATTTATCCCTGGGCTGCAAGGTTGGTTCAACATCTGCAAATCAATCAACGTGATACAATACATTAACAAAAGAAAGAACAAGAATCATATGATCCTCTCAATAGATGCAGAAAAAGCATTTGACAAAGTACAGCATCCTTTCTTGATCAAAACTCTTCAGAGTATAGGGATAGAGGGTACATACCTCAATATCATAAAAGCCATCTATGAAAAACCTACAGCGAATATCATTCTCAATGGGGAAAAACTGAGAGCTTTCCCCCTAAGGTCAGGAACGCAGCAGAGATGTCCACTATCACCACTGCTATTCAACATAGTATTGGAAGTCCTAGCCACAGCAATCAGACAACAAAAAGAAATCAAAGGCATCCAAATCGGCAAAGAAGAAGTCAAACTCTCACTCTTTGCAGATGATATGATACTTTATGTGGAAAATCCCAAAGACTCCACCCCAAAACTGCTAGAACTCATACAGGAATTCAGTAAAGTGGCAGGATATAAAATCAATGCACAGAAGTCAGTGGCATTCCTAATCACCAACAAGACAGAAGGAAGAGAAATTAAGGAGTCGATCCCATTTACAATTGCACCCAAAACCATAAGATACCTAGGAATAAATCTAACCAAAGAGGCAAAGGATCTGTACTCAGAAAACTATAAAATACTCATGAAAGAAATTGAGGAAGACACAAAGAAATGGAAAAACGTTCCATGCTCATGGATTGGAAGAACAAATATTGTGAAGATGTCAATCTTACCTAGAGCAATCTACACATTCAATGCAATCCCCATCAAAATACCATCCACTTTCTTCAAAGAAATGGAACAAATAATCCTAAAATTTGTATGGAACCAGAAAAGACCCCGCATAGCCAGAGGAATGTTGAAAAAGAAAAGCAAAGCTGGCGGCATCACAATTCCAGACTTCCAGCTCTACTACAAAGCTGTCATCATCAAGACAGTATGGTACTGGCACAAAAACAGACACATAGATCAATGGAACAGAATAGAGAGCCCAGAAATGGACCCTCAACTCTACGGTCAACTAATCTTTGACAAAGCAGGAAAGAATGTCCAATGGAAAAAAGACAGTCTCTTCAACAAATGGTGTTGGGAAAATTGGACAGCCACATGCAGAAGAATGAAACTGGACCATTTCCTTACACCACACACAAAAATAGACTCCAAATGGTTGAAAGACCTCAATGTGAGGCAGGAGTCCATCAAAATCCTAAAGGAGAACACAGGCAGCAACCTCTTCGACCTCAGCCGCAGCAACTTCTTCCTAGAAACATCGCCAAAGGCAAGGGAAGCAAGGGCAAAAATGAACTATTGGGACTTCATCAAGATAAAAAGCTTTTGCAAAGCAAAGGAAACAGTCAACAAAACCAAAAGACAACTGACAGAATGGGAGAAGATATTTGCAAATGACATATCAGATAAAGGGCTAGTATCCAAAATCTATAAAGAACTCATCAAACTCAACACCAAAAGAACAAAGAATCCAATCAAGAAATGGGCAGAAGACATGAACAGACATTTTTCCAAAGAAGACATCCAAACGGCCAACAGACACATGAAAAAGTGTTCAATATCGCTCAGCATCAGGGAAATCCAAATCAGAACCTCAATGAGATACCACCTCATACCAGTCAGAATGGCTAAAATTAACAAGTCAGGAAATGACAGATGTTGGTGGGGATGCGGAGAAAGGGGAACCCTCCTACACTGTTGGTGGGAATGCAAGCTGGTGCAGCCACTCTGGAAAACAGTATGGAGGTTCCTCAAAAAGTTGAAAATAGAGCTACCATATGATCCAGCAATTGTGCTCCTGGGTATTTACCCCAAAGATACAAAAGTAGGGACCCGAAAGGGTACGTGCACCCCGATGTTTATAGCAGCAATGTCCACAATAGCCAAACTGTGGAAAGAGCCAAGATGTCCATCAACAGATGAATGGATAAAGAAGATGTGGTATATATATACAATGGAATATTATGCAGCCATCAAAAGGAATGAGATCTTGCCATTTGCAACGATGTGGATGGAACTGGAGGGTATTATGCTGAGCGAAATAAGTCAAACAGAGAAAGACATGTATCATATGACCTCACTGATATGAGGAATTCTTAATCTCAGGAAATAAACTGAGGGTTGCTGGAGTGGGGGGTGGGGTGGGAGGGATGGGGTGACTGGGTGATGGACACTGGGGAGGGTATGTGTTCTGGTAAGCGCTGTGAATTGTGCAAGACTGTTGAATCTCAGATCTGTACCTCTGAAACAAATAATGCAATATATGTTAAGAAAGAAAAAAAGAAGAAGAAGAATGTAGCAGGAGGGGAAGAATGAAGGGGGGGAAATCGGAGGGGGAGAAGAACCATGAGAGACAATGGACTCTGAAAAACAAACTGAGGGTTCTAGAGGGAAGGGGGGTGGGAGGATGGGTTAGCCTGGTGATGGGTATTGAGGAGGGCACGTTCTGCATGGAGCACTGGGTGTTATGCACAAACAATGAATCATGGAACACTATATCTAAAACTAATGATATAATGTATGGGGATTAACATAACAATAAAAAAAATTAAAAAAAAAAAAAGAGACACTTAGTGGACTGAGCTACCCAGATGCCCCGAATAAACAAATTTTCTAAAGGAAAAAAAAAAAAAAAAATGTCATCTTCTGCTCCCATCTCTCATGCCCCATCTCTCAAGATGGAAATCTCTATCCTAAATTGTATTCAGAGCTCTCCCAGTACATGGGCCTGAGTTTAAATGAAGAAGAAATCAGTGCAAATATGGCCTTGGTCCCTGGAGCCTCAGTTCAGGGGCAGTTGGTAGCAAGACCTTCCAGTATGAACTATATGGTGACTCCTGTAACTGGTAACGATGTTAGAATTCGTAGAACAGAAATTAAGCAAGGGATTCGTGAAGTCATTTTGTGTAAGGATCAAGATGGAAAAATTGGGCTCAGACTTAAATCAACAGATAATGGTATATTTGTTCAGCTGGTCCAGGCAAATTCTCCAGCCTCATTGGTTAGTCTGAGATTTGGGGACCAAGTACCCCAGATCAATGGGAAAAACTGTACAGGCTGGAGCGCTGATAAAGCACACAAGGTGCTCAAACAGGGTTTTGGAGAGAAAATTACTATGACTGTTCGTGACAGGCCCTCTGAATGGACAGTTACCATGCATAAGGATAGTTCTGGACATGTTGGCTTTATCTTTAAAAATGGAAAGATAACATCCATAGTGAAAGATAGTTCTGCAGCCAGAAATGGTCTTCTCACAGAACGTAACATCTGTGAGGTCAACGGGCAGAATGTCACTGGGCTGAAGGCGTCTCAGACTGCAGACATAATGTCGACAGCTGACACTCTAGTTACTATTACAATCACGCCTGCTTTTATCTTTGAACATATTATTAAACGGATGGCACCGAGAATTATGAAAAGCCTGATGGGATCACACCATTCTTGAGGTTTAAAAGTCATGGCACAATGGAAACTTCACCGAACTTCTCCAGTTTACTTCTTGGGCAACTTAACTTTATATTATGCAGATGAAGCTTTCTAGGAGCCAGAGAGCATCTGCTGCATGAAGACCTTTCTATCTTACATTATGGCTGGAATCCTACTGTTTTGATTGGATATCTTGTTCACACTTCAAGATCATTGTAGTCTTATCCTGGTTTTACAGATGTGAAACTTTGGACAGATTTACTCATTTTCATAGAGTAGTTTCTCTACTGGAAACCCGATGCTTTTACAAGCCATTATTAGAATGACTTACACAGGCTTAGCTGTGTGTTAGAACCAATCACCTTTATCTTACATCAAGTAGTGCTGTTCATATTCCTATAGTTCTATGGTATAACTGCATTTTTAATGTGTTACCATAGTACATGTAGAATGACTGCTTTTGATGGTTTTTTAGTTCTCTGCGTGTGTGTGTGTGTGCACGTGCGTGTGCCTGTAAAACACCAATTAAGTACACTGGTTTCATTCCATGTAAGCATTATACAGTGTATGTAGGTTGCAAGGGATTGTGTTGATCATCATTTAATTTTAACTACCTTTACTTAATATGCTTCAACTGTCACCTTAACTGTTAACCATCTAGAATAAAAGCCAAAATATAATTAGTGCTGCCTTTCTTTCTTTTTTTTTTTAAGATTTTATTTATTTGACAGAGAGACACAGCGAGAGAGGGAACACAAGCAGGGGCAGTGGGAGAGGGAGAAGCAGGCTTCCCGCTCAGCAGGGAGCCCGATGCGGGGCTCGATTCCAGGACCCTGGGATCCTGACCTGAGCCGAAGGCAGACGCTTCACGACTGAGGCACCCAGGAGCCCCTATTGCTGCCTTTCTAAAACCCAAACTGCAGTTCTATGTTAAACTGAAACGTACACTAGCCCAGAACAATTCAACGGTACATACTGAGCTATAGCATAGCTGCTTAGTTGCATTTGAGACTTTCTAGTCTATTGTGTAATGGAAATTTCTTTCTTCTAAAAGTTACTGGTATTACTTTCTGAGAAATGAATCACTATATATTAAATGTAAAAATTCTTGTACCAAATAGGAAAAAAAAAATGTCATCTTTGTAAGAGTTAGGAAAAGACAACCACTGTGAGAAACTCCTATAAGGAAAAAGGGATCTCTTTGTCTGGACTGATGAGACTTGTGCTGTGTGTGCAAACTGACAAGCAGAGCAGACAGGTTTTAACCCTCACCTTCAACTCCCAGATCAGCTGTGTGCAGAGCACAGTTTGTGTAACTGTGGTAGCTGCCCGGGCTGATCATAAGTACTTGGCCAACACTACGACAGCATCAGGTCCTCTGCTCCTTCTGGAGCATATTTCCATCCCCGTTACCAGCACACCTTTTGGCCAAAACTCTTGGGTTTTGATGGGTAAGGATTTCAAGTGAATTTACCGTAACAATTCTTCAAGTACAATTTCCGTCTGTGTTTTCTCCCAAATATACCAATATCATGAGATATTAAACTCTCCTTCTACAATTGGTGTGTACCTTTAGGGGTCAATTTGATATGATTAATTTTCAAGGTAAAACCATGAAATAGTGGCAGGGACAAAATACGAGCATCTTTCATTTAGCGCATGAATAAAGGTGACCCCTTCAGTCATAATCGCAAATAGTCTGAATAAGCCATCCCGAAATGGAAAGGTTATCTCAGTTTAATTGTAACTACCTTCACTTGAAGTAATAAAAAATAGTCACCTAATGAATATCGTATATGAAGACTCAGTCAATTAAAATCTTTGATGGTACATAAAAACTTGCACTGCCTATTCAGTATTTTGATCTTTATCAATTTCTGGGTAGAATTTTAGTATCTTCGTATTTTCTGAGGAAGCTATCTGAATTTCTTAAATTTCTAAACTTTAAAAATTACATGCCAGGGCGCCTGGGTGGCTCAGTTGGTTAGGCGACTGCCTTCGGCTCAGGTCATGATCCTGGAGTCCCTGGATCGAGTCCCGCATCCGGCTCCCTGCTCGGCGGGGAGCCTGCTTCTCCCTATGACCCTCACCCCTCTCATGTGCTCTCTCTCTCTGTCTCAAATAAATAAATAAAATCTTTAAAAAAAAAAAAAAAAAATTACATGCCACATTTAGCTGTAAGCACTCTCTTGACTGTAGGTTGGTGTTTTTGGTGGAAAATGAAAACTATTTTGATCATTTTTCTGCCCTTGGTGAAATTTTAGTAACTTCTATCATGGATACCTAGGGATGAATCATTAATTTCATTAATTAGTATTAGATTAGGGTAGAATACAACTTGAGCTCTTTATGTTTTATGCTTTATTTCCTTAAAGTATTCAAACTGAGACCTTTAGAAAGTCTTACATGGTCTGTACTTAAAAGTAAGTAGTTGGACAAAACAAAGGCCATTATGAGTTACAATTATCATATAATTAAAGGTAATCTATCATTTGTAAGAAACAAAATGTTGTTACATCATAGAGACAGTGTTCTTTAGCCTGTCAGTTGCAATCAATATAATTAATACATCCAGCTGTAAGATTGTTGTTATTGTTGTTAATACTGAAGTCTTTTCCTAATTTCACATTTAAATGTTTGTTCTTTTGGCTCCTACCTTTAGTCTGCCTGGTCATTCTTGTCCCAAAATTTAAAAGTATATATATATATGTGTGTGTATATATATATATATATATTTCTTAGTCTTTAGTCTTAGAATTTGCACATATATTCTTTCCAATAAATATAATTCATTACATTAAAAAAATCAAATTCAAAATGAGCATTTCTTCTGGTTATCTACTACTGTGTAACAAACTGCTCCAAATTTTAGTGATGAAAAACAACAATTTTAATATCTCACAATTCGGGGGGCCAAGAACTTAAGCAAGTGAGACCTATGGGTGATTCTTCTATTCCACGTATTATTGACTCTGGTCACTCAGTGATATTCAACTGAAGCTCCACTTGTCTTGATTGCCCAGGATAGCCTCATTCATATCCCTGGTGCAATGACATGGATAGCTAGAAGCCTGGGCTTAGCTGGAGCCCTCTGCTCATGAAAACTCGGGATTGCTCCACTCGTTTTCTCCACAGAAAAGTCTAACTTCTTACATGATACCCCAGGACTCCAAAAGGCCAAGGGAGCCTCCAGTCTTCTTAAAAGCAAGGCCTGGACCTGTCATAGCTACATTTCCACCATACTGCATTGCTCAATGCAGTCATATGGAAGCCCACATTCAAGGAGAAAAAAAAAAAAAACAGAATCCATCTCTAGATAGGAGAGATGTCAAAGAGCTTGTGGTTATCTTTAATGTTCTGATGACACCTGCACATATTACACTGTAGAGTGACACTTCCTCCAAGTTTCTATTTCTTTTGGGCTGTGCATCTAAGCATATCTGAGTCACAAGAACGGTTCCTGATAGATCCCATGGCTGTAGGGTCACTTTCGAGGAGAAGACAATATCATAAAGTCTTACCTTAACCTCTAGAAAAGTCTTTGCCTAAAAGCAAATTCAATGAACCATGTCTCTGCTTCGTGATTTCTGAGAGCCATTGTTGATGTGTTCAGCAGCAGGGTGACTCTCTGTCTTTGTCCTCCTGCCTTTAAGCATAGCAAGAATGAATCACAATCTCTACTGCCTAATCAATGGAATCAGTCAGGCTCTTCCCATAATCAGATAAACCTGGGTCCCAAAGTCACTCTACCTGTTATTTGAATCTATGTGTTCACCTATTTAGCTCACAAACCAATAGTTCATTTT
Source organism: Halichoerus grypus (assembly GCF_964656455.1). Lineage (NCBI taxonomy): Eukaryota > Metazoa > Chordata > Mammalia > Carnivora > Phocidae > Halichoerus > Halichoerus grypus. The sequence goes on from NC_135716.1 coordinate 51,065,802, forward strand.
TTTTATTTTTTTCTAAGTTTTTTTATTTATTTGACAGAGGGAGCGAGAGAGCACAAGCAGGGGAACAGTAGAAGGAGACGGAGAAGCAGGCTCCCCGTCGAGCAGGGAGCAGGGAGCCTGATGCCCGGCTGGATGCAGGGCTGGATGCGGGGCTGGATACAGGGCTCTATCCCAGGACCTTGAGATCATGATCTGAGCTGAAGGCAGACACTTAACCATCTGAGCCACCCAGGCGCCCCCACAAACCAATAGTTTAAAGATTGATTTGATCTGCAGGCCTTTATGAAGCTAGTAGAGTTATTGCCAATTGGAGTTAGTAGTGATTGACTGGCTTTTATCTTTTCGACCTATATTTAAATGACCATGAGTCATTTATCCAATGTATGGTAGCAAAAATCTTTTCAAAAATTTTGCCCAAATTTTCAAAGATTTTGCCCAATTGCTGCTTCTGCCTTCCAATAAAAACAAGTACAGAATATTTAGAACATACCAATATTACTGAGAAAATTTTAGCTTTTGTCAATTAAAATAAATTGAATTAAATCAGTTTTTAGTTATGTTGATGATCTGTGGCAATTAATGGAGAATAAACGAACTCAATAGAAGAATAAATAGATATAAATAGAATATAATTCCTTTAATAGCATATTTAATTCCTTGAATCTGGGAATACTTGCTTTACCATTTCTTCTTTTGTTTTTTTCTTGCCTATTTGTCTTCCTCAAAGAATTAAAGGAGATCACATATAAAAAGATATCAAGGTTATAGGTTGATCATCTTTGTAACATTTGGATAATGTGTACTGAAAGAAAATAGGTGGGGTCATCCAGATAGTAAAGCTTTATATTATACTCTAATACTTAATGTGAGTAACAATTTCTGAAAATAAGACACTTTTGTCTTATTCCCTACTTACTGCTCTAAATATTCTTCATTTATATGATGATGCATTTTTAAGCATCCTTTCTATAGCCATGACCTCTTGCCCTTCATCGAGCAGATAGATTTTCCAGAATGAATGCCAATGCTCCCTTATTCATTGTAATTCAAGTGAGTGTCTGATAAATGATGAATGTGAGTGGACATTAAGTTTAAATTAATTGAATGGGGCAATCAGATATGGCTAAATAGTTGGATGATACTTGCATGGAAAATAAGCTATGTTTCTGGGCAATAATTTTTAGTCCTTAATTTCAAATATATGTGATATGATATTCAAAGTAGAATTACATAATGTTAAGACAGTCACAGTAATAATTTCATCTGGATATTAGAATTGCAAGATATGTCTCCTGAAGAAGATTATCCATTTTGGAGCAATGTCATTATTCAATCAATTTTAAAACAAGTATAACACATTAGCACAGATTTAATTAATTTAATAAATTTTTTGTTGCTTTATATTAGTTTTCCAATGTTTGTAAAATGTGTATTATTCACCAAGTAAAATATAAAGTTTTACTTTTTTACATTTTCATGTTCTCTTGGTATTTCCAATATTTATGTAAACATCTGAATGAAAAAATCATAATTGCAATTTTATAGGATGCTTTCTATAAGTATTAATGGAACATCTGGCTAATACCATTTAAAGTCCTTAAAAATGTTAGTCACGGATTTAGTAGAAATAACATTGTTTACAAAATTAAAAATGTAACTTCATTAAAAGTCACTGAGTCTTGATTTTACAACATGCACGCACATGATTTTGATTTTTTGAACTTTTGATAAGACCTAAAAAGAAGTTATTTGCCCTAAGAAGTCTGCTAAGAGAAATATAAAATTAATACATTAATTAATAAGAGATAAAAGGCAAAGACCATTATAAAACTGTCTACATACCTAGGCTTTTATTTTGGCTTTGCCACTACCTTTCTGGGTGATCTGGAACAAAGCTCATAATCTCAGTTACCTCATGTTTAGGATTAAAGGCAAAGAATCTAAGGCCTCCTCCAGTGCCAGTTTTCTGATTCCGTAAGTTTGTCCTGATTTCATTAATCTAATTTTACTCTCTGGCTTGGAGGTGATTACAATTAAAGTACACATGAACAAACTGTAAAGTAAGAAAAGCGCATCCTTAATAATCCATCCCCCATCAGTCTGCCTCTAACATTCTGGGATGCAGGGTAAGAGATTTTTTTAAAAAGCCCATGCACCACTGAAGTTATAAATCAAACTATCAAACTGCTCAATTGAATACATTCTTTATTCCTATATCATTAAAATAACTTCAAACTGACCTCAAGGTTCAAATTCCATGCCTAATGGTAGAGGCACTATCTCCATCCTCTTCTCACTATAGATCCATCCCATCCCATGAAGGATCCTTTTGGCCTGTGTGCAAAGGCCCCTGTATGCTTTCAAGCTCTGTTCACACCTTCCACAAAGAACTGGCCATTCATGCTGGGCCTATGCGGCACCTATTTAAATACAACATATTTCAAATGAAAGAATCTCTATTTTGAGGGTCCATGGTAAAATGTCAGATCAAGAAATAAAGTTCCCCATACATTTCTAGATTTAGATAGATTTAAGCATAGATTTAGATAAATTTAAACCTATTTAATATTGAGATATATTTTCCTTAGAATATGGAGACTTCCTTTCATGGGGGAAAGGCACTGACACAGATTGGTCATATTTAATATTCTTAAGAATACTAGTGATAATGACAATGATTAAAAGACTCAAAATTTATGTTACAATATCCCCATTTGTCTCTTGTTCTAGATTCAAGAACTTCACAAAACAAATATTTTCAAAATTTTGAGAATTTCAGACCCTCTTTATATCACAGGGGCTACTACAAATCCCATCTGACACCAATCTCATCACTGTTCAATTCATTTCTCATATGTTTTTTGAAATGCAAATACGGCTATGTATTTCCCTGCTTGAGTCCAATAATTGTTCCTAATTGCCTGTGAGGTATAGTTCAGTGTCTTAGAGCTGCATACAATCTCTAAGATTTCACCCTTACCTAACATACCCTTTTATCTCCTAACAGTTCTCCCCACTCCTTATGATCTCATGTAGGGTTCATGTTGACTTACTCAAAATTCAGCTAAGACATCTCAGTGGGATTTTTTTATTTTTTTGCCTTTGCAGTTGCAGTTAAGGACTTCCTCCTTTATATTCTCACAGCACTTATAACTTACAAGTTTGTATTCTCACAGCATTTATAAATACTTTTGTCTTATTCCCTACTTACTGCTCTAAATATTAATTTACTTTGAATAAAAGAGTCTTTACATGTGTAGAGCTTAGTATTGGTGCTAAAATAAGTTTTCAATGAATTTTTGTTGAATCAAGTAGTGATACTATTGACTCCTGAAAGAAGAGTGAGAAAAAAGAAGGAGCAAAGCAATCAGACATTTCTTAGTTGACTATCCTCAAAATGTTCAGTATGATGTGAAGTCACCATGCTTCCTGAAGCAAATATGGATTTGGGCATGTAAAATGAACACAAAATAAAATATTTGAAATCAATTTCTAAAATGTCAGGTATGTGATCATGATATACTAAATATTAAACCTTTGGAGATGTGGGTTCTGTTCTCTGTAAATAGTGTACTTTATAAGCAAATCTATCATATTGTCAGAGTCTTGCTAAAAGAATAAATGAATGTATTGCTACTTTCCAATCAAAATGGCAAAGCAGATATAATAGCCATCATCCACAACAATTAAAAACCACGTGAGGGAAGCCCAGTTCCCTCAGTCGGTTGTGCACCTGCCTTCAGCTTAGGTTGTGATCCCAGGGTCCTGGGATCAAGTCCAACATCAGGCTTCCCTGCTCAGCGGGGAGCCTGCTTCTCTCTCTGCCTACCACTACCCGCCCCCCCGCGTTTGTGCTCTCTCTCGCTCTCACTCTCTCTGACCAAAACAAAAACAAAAACAAAAAAACACCGTGTAAAATTCAACAAAATATAAACATTTAAATATAGAACTGAGACTACAAAAAGTAAAGGAAATTCCTAAGGGCCAAAAGCCAAAGTAGTAAAGAAAAGGAGAAGCTAGAGTTGGGGTTGAGGCACTGGGTAGCAGATCTGGATAGTTAGGCGTTTCCACAGAGACCTTCCTATGAAGTTGATATCCTTAAGAGTCTTCAGATTCACTGAATTTCCTTTCCACAATACAAAGAAAAAAATATTTCCCTAGGGTATTGAATTTGTACTAAACTTCACCTGCATAATCTCAAAAACCCAGAACAAGGATATTGAATTATAAGAGGGATCCTGAGTGGTTGGTGCTAAGGAACATGTTGAAGAAGAAAAAGCAAAGACCCTCTGGAAGAATGCTCTCCTAACACAAGCCTCACATGATTTCTATAGACAGAGCCCTGACACACAAGACATAGCAATTCAAAACAACAAAGAGTACAAAAAAATAGCTAAATGATCATACAAAGAAACAAAGATCATAAAAGGAAACATTTCCAGATAGGAATTTATCTCTAATAATCCTCAAGAAGGAACTTCTAAAGAAGGTACTTTAAGAAAAAGGAAATAATCCTGAGCTAACAGTCGTATAGTGTTAAAAAATTGTAAACAGGTGCACAAATCTATAGTAACACTGATTGTAGAAAAAGGTAATAGGGGGTCTAATTTAGAGAAATAAAACACAGGTATCTTTAAAATATGGTATTCAAATACCCTGAAGATAGCAGAGAATAACCAAAGCTAAGGCGTTGTGAGAATCACGTATTGCTCTGAAGTAAGCAGAGACGGATATAGATGTGGATAATACATGGTGTGGTGCTTTGGAGTAAGAGGAACATAGAAAATATATACTACATTTTAAGAACAAAAAAATTCTTTTTTTAAAAGATTTTTATTTATTTATTTGAGGGAGAGATAGTAAGAGAGAGAGCACAGAGGGAGAGTGACAGGGAGAAGCAAACTCCCCGCTGAGCGGAGAGCCCCATGCGGGCTTTATCCCAGGACCCTGAAATCATGACCTGAGCCGAAGGCAGACCCTTAACCGACTAAGCCACCCAGGCACCCCAGAACAAAAAAATTTCTAATCCAGCAGAAGAAAAAAACAGAATTTTAAACAGTCTCAATAAGCTAAGAAAAATGCAATATAGTAACAACAGCAAGGGGAAAATGTAAAAAATATTTTTAAGATAAAGAAGGTCAATACATAATAATTAAAGGTATATTTCACCTGGAAAGATGCAAAATTTTTAATTTTTACATACCTGATAGCAAAGCATACCAAGAAAAAATTGGCAAATTCAAAAAGAAATCCAAAAATCTGTAATCTTACTGTAAGATGTTAGCATATCTTTAATAATTATAGCTTGATCACTCAAAAATAAAAGATGCAAGAATACAGACTATTTAAATATGTAGTGTTTTTCTGATTTATACATATACATTTTGCTTTAAAAACATATAATATATAATGATACAGTAGATATCTTATGAGCATATGGAATATTTTTAAAAACTGAGTACATAGTTGACTAGAACATATGACTCAACAAATATCACAGACTCAGTATCATACAGACCCAAATACTCTGATCTTAAGTTAAGGAAATTAATACTGTTGCAGGAACATAATCATTAAAATCCTCACATTTAAAATGTTAAAACACATATATCAAATCCCACCTCCCAACACTCACTATTTGAATTTAAGTAAAGCTATTCACCAATTGGTGCTTCAGATTCTCCATCTGTAAAATGGAGATAATGATATTATCCATTTCATTTATTTCTTAAAAGGATGGGATTATTACATAAAACTGCTCAGAATCCAGCACATGGTAAATATGTTCTCAACAATATTTTTATCATTATAATCATATTTCTTTGTTCTACTATGTATAGACTTAGAGTAAAATCAGTTTGGGGTTTTTTTTTTTTTAAAGATTTTATTTATTTATTTAACAGAGAGAGACACAGTGAGAGAGGGAACACAAGCAGGGGGAGTGGGAGAGGGAGAAGCAGGCTTCCCGCGGAGCAGGGAGCCCGACGCGGGGCTCAATCCCAGGACCCTAGGATCATGACCTGAGCCGAAGGCAGTTGCTTAACCGACTGAGCCACCCAGGCGCCCAGAGTAAAATCAGTTTTATTATTGAGTTTATATAATAAATTGTTTATATACTTACGTTACGTTCTCTATCAAATTCTAATTTTTGTTCCTCCCGAAATTTCACAAAGGAAGTTAATCCTTTCAGATATGATGAACTTGTAAGAAAACAATAACTTTGATAAAATTAAATCCTAATCTAGCAATTTTTTCCCCCTAAGAATAACATGTGTTTGTGAATGTGAGTGCATTTTGGTATGTGGTTGTATGTGCATCTTTTCTCTAGAAAGTACATTTTAATGTGGTAGAAGAGAAGTGAACTCATGTTTAAATAATGGTTGTCCTCTGAATCCAAGAATGCAAGAGCCCTTTAAGAGTTTTGCATAATATTTATCTTTGTAAATCTATTAAGACTTAATTTGTGATCTAACATAGAGTCCATCCTAGAAAATGTTCCATGTGCACTTCAGAAGAAAGCATATTTTGGTGTTGAGTACAGCATTCTGTACACATCTGTTAGATCTAGTTGGTTTCAGGCCTGTATTTCCTTATCTTCTGTGTGGCTGTTGTACCCATTCTTGAGACTGAGGTTTTAAAGTCTCCCAACTACTACTGTAGAACTGCCTATTTTTCCCTTCAATTCTGTCAGTTTTGGGTTCATATATTTTGATGGTTTGTTATTAGATGCTACATCATTACAGACCCAAATACTTAAATGTTTATAATTATTATATCTTTCTGCTGAATTGAAACTTTTATGAATATATAATGTACTTCTTTGTCTCTTGTAACTGTTTTTGATTTAAAATCTGTTTTGTCTTCTTGAGTCTTCATATATTCTGGGTTGAAGATTTTTCAGAGATAGACACTGTAAATATTTTCTCTACATCTGAGACTTAGTTTTCTACTTTCTTAATGATTTTAGAATTCTTAATGATATCTATTGAAAAAGAAATACTTTTCATTTTAATGAAGTCCAACTTACAATTTTTGTTTGGTGCTTTTTATTACCCTGCCTATGAAATCTATAACTACTACACAGTTGTAAAGATTCTGCTCAGTGTTTCCTTATTTCACCCTTCCTAGAAGTCACCTAAAATATCTAGTTGAACAAAATATTCCTGCCCCTAAAGTTCCTTGTTAATCATAGTGACTCTTAGGAAAAAATAACAATGATGATTATTAGGAGGAAGAGGAAGAAGAAGAGGAGAAGCAGAAGCAGGAGAAGGAGGAGAAAGTAAAGACTTTCATGCTTCAAAAGTGCAATTAAATTAATTCTCTAGGAACTTGCTTTTTCTCAGACTGACACAGAATAATTGGCCTTAGTTAACATTATCATTAAGGTTAAAGTCTTCCAAGATTTTATTTTATTATTTTTTCAAAAGATTTATTTATTCATTTGAGAGAGAGAGCATGGGGGGGAGGGGCAGAGGGAAGGGGAGAAGCAGACTCCCCGCTGAGCAGGGAACCAGACTCAGGGCTCCATTCCAGGACCTAGGGACCAGGACCTGAGCCAAAGGCAGACGCTTAACCAACTGAGCCACCCAGGCATCCCTATTTTATTTTATTTTATTAAGATTTATTTATTTATTTGAGAGAGAGAGTATAAGAGGGAGGGGCAGAGGGAAGGGAAAGAGAATCTGAAGCAGGCTCTGAGCTAAGAGCAGAGCCTCATGTGGGGCTCCACACAGGACTCCACACAGGGCTCCCCAGGGATTTGGACAGGGGCTTTGATTTCATGACCCTGAGATCATGACCCTGAGATCATGACCTGAACTGAAACCAAGAGGTGGACTCAACCAACTGTGCTACCCAGGTGCTCCAAAATCTTCCTAAGATTTTAAAAAATCTAATCTCTTTTTCTTGAAAAAGTAAAATGTAATTATCTAGATACCTAGAATCACCTTGCCAGACTTCCCATTCCTTCCACAAATGGTGACTTCCTGAAAATATTGAAGTTAAAAAACAAGCCCCTCAAATACTGCATTATACAACTAAGAAGCTAAAATAATATTATTACAATGTTAATTAACTCAGAAATGATTCAACAGTAGCTAAGGATTTAAAATACTAAATTGTGTTTTCTGTGTTTTCTTCCCTAAATTACCAAAGTAAAAAAAGAGCACAAACAAGAAGTCTCCTTGCCTTCTCTCAAACTATCTCTCAAAATCTTGTTGTACTTTGTTAATTTTAAGAAGATAAATTTAAAGACACAATTTTTAGTCAAACACAGGCAAGACTAAATGATACTGTGTTACTTTCTGTGGCGTGGTTCCCAGAAATTACATTCCCTAGTAACTCGGAGTCAGATTATATTTCTTAGCTGAAATGGAGAGAAAATAGTTTAACAATATATATCATGTGAAAAAAAAAATGTTTGGAAAACGTTTGAAATCTATTAGGAAGGTGAATTAATGTGGGGCAAAGAAAAGAATTCTATTGCAGTCAAGGACCACAGAGGTGAACGTTTTTACAATAACTTGGGACATTAGAACATTGTCTTTTGGAACATAGAATTGTGCAACCCTACTTTTTTATATATGAGTTGCGGCAAGAAAGCAGCATTTTCCTCTCCTCAGCCGTTGCTGTGTGAGAGCAGTGCTAGCATCTAGGAGACAGTGCTTCTTTCAAGACGTCCATCCCTATTGAGAAAGGAAATTCTTTAAAGAAACAGATACTGCTGAGTAATTTTTTCCCAAAATATTTAATTTATAATCATACTTATATACTTTGTGTTTCTGAAACAGGAGTTATTAACAATGCCAACATATTAAAATCACCCAAATAATTTTAAAACAATATCACACTTGGGGCCCCACCCCCAGAGATCATGCTTCCTCATGGGTGAATCCCAAGTACTTGTCCATATAAATCTTCTCTAGGTAATTCTAATAGGCAAACATGATTGAGATCTATTACTCCATCTTTTTTTACTCTCCCCTGAGTTTTCTTTCTAATACCCTATATTTAAGGAGGAAAAAAAATGGTTATTCCAATTCACCCACATTGAATGTAAAGTGTATTACTCTACCCAAACTTCACTTTATGCAATCATTCATTTATTCAATTATTAAATACTGAATATTGTTCATATGTTACGGTTCCAAATATCAGACTTGACATGATGGGAGAAGTCTCTAAGATTTATATTTCAAAGTTGTAAATCTAAACACTTTGCTCTATACTATTGAGATTTCTGCTTTATTTGAAAGTAAGAGTGAGTCCATAAGGCGCCTGGGTGGTGCAGTTGGTTAAGAGTCCAACTCTTGGTTTCAGCTCTGTGTCAGAGAGAGTCTGCCTAGGACTTTCTCTCCCTCTCCCTCTGCCCCTTCTCACCATGTTCTCTCTTTCTCTAAAATAAATCAATAAATCTTAAAAAAAAAAAAAAAGCGTGAGTCAAAAAATCTATAAGAACTGTACAACACAACCAAGTGAAACTTATCACAGGTATGCAAAGCTGGTTCAACATTCAAAAATCAATTAATATAATCCATCAAATCAACAGATTGAAAAAGAAAAAAATCACACAATCATATCAATAGATGCAGAAAAACATTTGACAAAATCCAACAATCATCCATGATAAAAACTTGAGTAAACTAGGAATAGAAGGGAACTTCCTCAACTTGATCAAGAATATCTAGAAAAGGGGCACCTGGGTGGCTCAGTTGTTAAGCGTCTGCCTTCGGCTCAGGTCAGGATCCCAGGGTCCTGGGATCGAGCCCCACATCGGGCTCCCTGCTCCGCGGGTAGCCTGCTTCTCCCTCTCCCACTCCCCCTGCTTGTGTTCCCTCTCTCGCTGTGTCTCTCTCTCTGTCAAATAAATAAATAAAATCTTTAAAAAAAAAAAAAAGAATATCTAGAAAAAATCTACAGGTAACATTTTACTTAAGGGTGAAAAATTTGAAGGTTTCCCCACAGATCAGAAACAAGTAAAAGATGTTCCTCCCACCACTACATTTCAGTATCATACTAGAAGTCTCAACTAATGCAATGTAATAAAAGTAAAAAGTCCACAGATTGGTAAGAAAGAAATAAAACCATCTTTGTTTGCAAATGACATGATTATCTGTGTAGAAAATCCAAATGAATCAACAAAAAAAAAAACCTCTTAGAATTAATAAGTGACTACAGTAAAGTGGCAGGATACAAAGTTAATATACAAAATCAATCACTTTCCTATATGTCAGCAACAAACAAATGGAATTTAAAATTAAAAACACAACGATTTGCATTAGCACTTCCAAAACACAAATTACCTAGGTATAAATCTAACAAAATATGTACAAATCTATATGAGGAAAATTATAAAACTCTGAGGAGTGAAATAAAAGAACTGAATAAATATAGAACTAAATAAATGTTCCTAGATCGAAGCCTCAATATTGTCAACATGTCAGTTCTTCTCAACTTTATTAATAGAATCCCAATCAATATCTCAACAAGTGGGGTGGGGTGGCTCAGTCTGTTAAGAGTCTGCCTTCAGCTCAGGTCATGATCTCAGGGTCCTGGGACTGAGCCCCACTTCAGCTCCCTGCTGAAGGAGGGGAGTCTGCTTTCCCTTTCCCTCTGCCCCTCCCCCCTGCTCATGCTCACTCTCTCTCTCTCAAATAAATAAAATCTTTAAAAAAAATCTCAACAAGTTATTTTGTGGATATTGACAAATTGATTCTAAAGTTTATATGGAGAGGCAAAAGATCCAAAATATCTAACACAATTTTGAAGGAGAAGAACAAAGTTGGAAGACTGACACTACCCTACTTCAATACTTACTATAAAGCTACAGTAATCAATACTGTGTGTTGCTGATGAAAGAATAGACAAAAAGATCAATAGGATCAAGGAGAATAGACAGCCCCAGAAATAGCCCCAAATTGATCTTAGTCAGCCGATCTTAGACAGAGGAGGAAAGGCAATACAAGGGAACAAAGACAGTCTTTTAAACAAGTGTTGCTGGAACAACTGAACAGCCTAGATAACCTTGAGAATGACAATGATTTTTCACATATACCACCATAAACCACAAAAGAAGTTACTGATGAGCTGGACTTCATTAAAATGATAAACTTTTGCTCTATACAACACAATGTGAAGAGAATAAGAAGACAAGCCACTGACTGGGGAAACTAGCTGCAAAAAACATCTGATTAAAAAAAAACTGTTACCCAAGATATACACGGAACTCTTAAAATGCAGCAATAAGGAAACAAGCAACCTGGTCAAAGAATGGGCCAAAGACCTTAACAGACACCTTACCATAAAGATATATCAAAGCCTAACAAGCATATGAAAAGATGTTCTACATCATTTATTATCAGGGAAATGCAAATTAAAACAAAAATGAGATATTACACATGTACACACATTACATCTAATAAATATACATTTATTAGAATGGCTAAAATCCAGAATACTGACAACACCAAGTGCGGACAAGGATGTGGAGCAACAGGAGCTCTCATTCATTGCTGGTAGGAATGCAAAATGGTACGGCCACCTTGAAAGACAATAAGGTGACTTCTTACAAAAAGAAACATACTCTTACTATGCAATCCAGTAATCATGCTTCTTGGTATCTACCAAAGGAGCTGAAAACTTACGTCCACACATAAATCTTCACACAGATGTTCATACACAGCTTTATTCATAATTGCCAAAACTTGGAAGCAACTGAGATGTCCTTCAGTAGGGGAATGGATGAATAAACTGTGGTACATCCAGACAATGGAATATTATTCAGTGCTAAAATGTAAGAGCTATCAAACCATGAAAAGACATGGAGGAAACTAAAATGGATATTACTAAATAAAAGAAGCCACAATCTGCAAAGGCTACATACTGTATAAATCTAACTATTTAACTTCTAGAAAAGGCAAAACTATGGAGATGGTAAAAATATTAGTGATGGCCAGGAATGTTGTGTGTTGGGGCAGAAAGGAATAGGAGGAACAGAAAGGATTCTTAGGGCAGTAAAAATACTTTGTATGATACTATAATGGTGGATACATATCACTTCAATTTTGTCCAAACTCATAGAACCTAGAACACCAAGAATGAACTGTAACATAAACTATAAACTTTGGGTAATTATGATGTGTCAATATAGGTTCATCATTGTAACAAATACACCACTCTGGTAGGGGATGTTGATAATAAGGGAGGCTATACATATGTGGAGGCAAGGGGTATATGGGAAATCTTGCATTTTCTTTTCAGTTTTGCTATGAACCAAAAATCTACTGATTTAAATATTAATCTTATCTAAAAAATACTTTCACACAAAATCAGTGTCCCTTTTTTCTTTATTTTTATTCTTCTACCTTAAATATGATATTTACAGTAGTATTTTGTGGATATATTCAAATGTTTCTTTTGTTACCCTACCTTTGCTTTTGACCTTTATAGTGTTTTCAAGGTTTAAATTTGGAATATCTTGAGTAAGAAACAATTCTTAAGCCATAAACACACACACACACACTCAAAAAAAAAATTCTCTGTCCCGACATAGATAAATAGATCTCTCTCCCTTTCTTCTCAGCTTGTCATTTTTTCCTTAAAGTAAGAGTATTATTTTATTTTTTATTTTATTTTATTTTATTATGTTATGTTAGTCACCATACATTACATCATTAGTTTTTGATGTAGTGTTCCATGAGTCGTTGTTTGCATATAACACCCAGTGCTCCATTCAATACATGCCCTCCTTAAAACCCATCACCGGGCTAACCCATCCCCCCACCCTCCTCCCCTCTAAAACCCTCAGTTTGTTTCTCAGAGTCCATAGTCTCTTGTGGTTCGTCTCCCCCTCCGATTTCCCCCCCTTCATTTTTCCCTTCCTACTATCTTCTTCTTCTTCTTTTTTTTTTTTTTAACATATCATGTATTATTTGTTTCAGAGGTACAGGTTTGTAATTCATCAGTCTTACCCAACTCACAGCACTCACCATAGCACATACCCTCCCCAATGTCTATCACCCAGCCACTCCATCCCTCCCACCCCCCACCACTCCAGCAACCCTCAGTTTGTTTCCTGAGATTAAGAATTCCTCATATCAGGGAGATCATATGATACTTGTCTTTCTCTGACTGACTTATTTCGCTTAGCATAATACCCTCTAGGTTCCATCCACGTCATTACAAATGGCAAGATTTCGTTTTTTTTGATGGCTGCATAATATTATTTTAAAAGACAAAATAACTTAGCTCCTTGAACCTGAGATAATGCTCAGGAAAATGAAGAAACTTCATGAGCAAAGAAAATTCTGATAATACTCTAGTGAAGATTTGAAAAATAAATTATAATAATTTAACCCTCTTATAAGCATCTATCAAAAACTTCTTTTAAAATGATATTGATAATAAAATCAAAATACAATCTGCCATGGTACTCTATTTCAATTTCTCCAGATTCTCTGCAAAGTTGCTCTTTGTTCATCTTGTTTCAGACTCACACATTTTTAACTTTCAATACCTGCCCCTAAATGGACATATTAGCACTAACATAAGTAACACAGAGACAGAAAAATGAATAACCAGCAATACAAGGCAATGCATGACATTTGAAATTTATGGCCTTGGAAGAAGTCTTTTAAAGCAAGAAGACAGATCTTTAGAACTGAATTGAAAGAGAAGATGTCTCAGAGAAGGTGGGATTAAGTGGAGGCAAGATTCTCTAGATGGATGTTGTGGAAGATATCCCTGCAAGGATGACAGCCTGGCAAAGGCAGAGAAGAATGTACAAAGTATGCTTGAGTACAATGAACAAAGCAGCTGCTCAGAGCACAGTGTTTATGTAATGGGAAGAAGGTGCTACTTACAATAGTGCCCCCGTCATCCATGGTTTCATTTTCCACGGTTTCAGTTACTCATGGTCAACTGAGGTCTGGAAGCAGATGACCCTCCTTCTGACATATCATCAGAAGGTCAATAGTAACTTAATGTTACCTCACAATGCCTACATCATTCCCCTCACTTCATCTCATCACATAGATATTTTATGATCTCACATCATCACAAGAAGAAAAAGGGTGAGTACAGTATAAGACATTTTGAGAGGGAGAAAGAGAAACCACATTCACATAACTTTTATTACAGTATATTGCTATAATTGTTCTATTTTTAGTTACTGTTATTAAACTCTCTCTTATTGTGCCTGACTTATAAATTAAAATTATCACAGGTATGTATGTATAGGGAAAAACATAGTATATCTAGGGTTTGGTACTATCCATGTTTACAGGCATTCACCAAGGGTCTTGGAATGTATCCCTGTGGCTAACTGGGGGACTACTGTATAGAAGTTTCAGGTGTTAGTTAAAAAGCATTAAATACAAGAGAGAGGACTTGTCATCTAATCTTGAGGAAATAGGACACCAATGAGATACGTTAGCAGTTATTTGAGCAGGTAAATAAACACTGAAGATACTTGATGGAAGAGGAAGGTTAGGAATATTAATGTGGCATTAACATGAATGATATTTTATTAACTTAGAGTTTCATTATTTGCCAATTTGAATACCAGGCAAAAGATGAAAGGACATTGCCCTGTCCTCAAGCTGCATTTAGGGAATGTGTTAGGTTTACAGAGAAAGAGAGCCAATAAGATAGAATGATGATAAATAGATGAGAGACAGATACATAGAGAGAGGCTAACAGGCAGATAAACAGAGTTTTTTAAAATTGGCTCATGTGATTGTGGAGGTTTGACAAATAAAAAATCTGTAGCATAGGCCAGCAGGATGGAGACCCACGGAAGAGTTGAAGTTTGAGTCCAAAGGTAGTCTGCTAGAAAAATCCCTTCTTCTTCCAGGGAGATCAATCTTTCTCTACTAAGGCCTTTAACTAATTGGATGAGGCCCACCCCATCCACATTATGCATGATAATCTGCTTTACTCAAAGTCAACTGATTTAAATATTAATCTTATCTAAAAAAATACTTTCACACAAACTACTACAATAACATTTGACCAAATATCCAGGTACTGTATCTTACTCAAGTCAACACATAAAATTAACAACAGGAATCAAAAGAGAAAAACAAAAAGCACAAAAAAGTGCTTTGAGAGATATTTACATAAAATATGACTGAGGCTCAGAGGTTGTAGTGACTAAGCCTATGGATGGGTATAACATGTTAGGGGGAAAAATACCAAAAATCAGGAGTTTAAGTGAAGTCTCAAAAGGTAATTATTCATTCCTCAGATTAGCTTGTAAACCAGTCTGGAAAATACTTCATACCTGGTTCACTACAATTAGCACCATGATATCCCTATACAATACTCCATTGTGCATTCACTCATTAACCTCAAGGCAGACACCCCAACCAGGCTCATCCCTGTTAGCATTCCAAGCACAGGGAGAAGAATCACCAAAATCTCAGAGTCATTAAAACACATACAGCCTATTTGGGAAACTAAATATAACTCCCAAAGAAGGAGAGCACATTTGGGAATAAGGCTGATAAATGGAAATTAATCAATAATCATTTAGTTTGATATACTGAGTTTTTTATCTTATCCTATAAATTTTTTAGCTATTAAGTATTTTAAAAATATTTACAGGGCAGTAACTTGATCAGGAAGGCATTTGCAAAACCACTATGACAAGAGTTCGGTGAACAGAATGAAAGAGTACAAAATTTCCAATAGGAAAACCATTAGTTGTCTGTTGCAATAGTGAGGATGAAGAGGAGCTGACACAGTATTATGAGGATATAGGAACATTTATCAAAGTAAAGCTGAAGATGATAGGATGATAGCCCAGTTGTAATGTCTGGCCTTGAGATTAATGGATGAGTCAGGATCAAGCCAGTCATATGGGAGAACTGAGAAAACCTAAGATATCAATGATGATGATGTTGTAATAAACTAGGCATGAAGTATGCTTAAAAATGGTTTATGGACTACTCTGGGAAATTTTTAGAAGGCTTATTTCAATCCTACCTATTGCAAATTCATACATAAAAGTAAAAAACATATGTGATGCTCAATTAAAAGCAACAAAAAGAGAAAAAAAAAGTAGCATATTTATTTGTGTATCCAATAATAAT
The DNA here is from genome assembly GCF_964656455.1 of Halichoerus grypus. NCBI lineage: Eukaryota > Metazoa > Chordata > Mammalia > Carnivora > Phocidae > Halichoerus > Halichoerus grypus. The sequence continues at coordinate 51,081,893 of NC_135716.1, forward strand.
ACTAAAAATAACATAAATAAAATAAAACAGAGTAATGGTGCCAACAACATCTGTCCCTAGACCTCTGACCCTGGAGAAGATTTTTTCAAACTATAGATTGTCTTCCTCTCTATGAATGTAACTGGTAATAGAGATGATATTAAAAATTCTACCTGGACCAGAACCTGGCCTCTGCAGTGACCCCATATTCAACTGTTTAGTTCGTGCTTATTTATAAGAGGAAACTTAAGAAGTGTCAAGTTTGGAATCATATTACCATTTGAATAAACCCAATAAACAGTACAGCAGTCCCATGATTGGATAAGAGTCAATCTTCTTTAATCACATCTCCCACCTTTAGTCTCTATTTAGAACTAGGTGATTTCTCATTGACTTATTTCTTCTTAAGATAAAGTTAAAATGCTGAGGGCCTATTACCATTATTTCCACTTCTTTATTTGATTTTCAGAAATCCATTTAATAATAGCTAAACTTTTATTATTTCCATATGCCAGATATTCTTTTATTACATAAGTACATAGGTAGAATTACCTCTATATTACAGATGAGTACATGGAGGCTCTTAGAAGTTAATTAACTTATTTCGCTCAGCATAATACCCTCCAGTTCCATCCACGTCATTGCAAATGGCAAGATTTCCTTTTGATGGCTGCATAATATTCCATTGTATATATACCACTTCTTCTTTATCCATTCATCTGTCGATGTGGACATCTTGGCTCTTTCCATAGTTTGCCTATTGTGGACATTGCTGCTATAAACATTGGGGTGCACATACCCCTTCAGAACCCTACATTTGTATCTTTGGGGTAAATACCCAGTAGTGCAATCAGAGAAAGACATGTATCATATGATCTCACTGATATGAGGAATTCTTAATCTCAGGAAACAAACTGAGGGTTGCTGGAGTGGTGGGGGGTGGGAGAGATGGGGTGGCTGGGTGATGGACATTGGGGAAGGTATGTGCTATGGTGAGCACTGTGAATTGTGTAAGACTGTTGAATCACAGACCTGTACCTCTGAAACAAATAATACATTAAAAAAAAAGAAGAAGATAGTAGGAAGGGAAAAATGAAGGGGGGAAAATTGGAGGGGGAGACGAACCATGAGAGACTATGGACTCTGAGAAACAAACTGAGGGTTTTAGAGGGGAGGGGGGTGGAGGGATGGGTTAGCCTGGTGGTGGGTATTAAGGAGGGCACGTATTGAATGGAGCACTGGGTGTTATATGCAAACAATGACTCATGGAACACTACATCAAAAACTAATGATGTAATGTATGGTGATTAACATAACATAATAAAATTTAAATGCAAAAAAAAAAGAAGTTAATTAACTTGCCTCAAATCACAGAGCCCTTAGAAATGGTGTGGCTGGGATGTGAAACCCATGCACTCTGATCCTGGAGTTTTATCTCTTACATGCAAAACTCTGCCAAACCTTTTGTCTGGCCAAACTATGCAGGCCAAATTAAAATACATCTGATCTATGAAACATTTTGACTAAGAGAAGTAGTCCCTGCTATAAAAAATGAATATAAAATGTGTTCCCGTTTTTTTAAAATGGGGCCACAAAATAATTATCCTTTAGAAGAAAATTCTCAATATGCAAATTGACACTTTTTTTAAGCTTTCACCCTAATCAAGATCAGATAATTAGAAAAAGAACTTTCAACGATAATCTCTGTAAGGTGAGAATAACAGCTGAAATTGAAAAGAGAATTTGAGAATTTGTGAAACAGGTATAAAAAAATTAAGTGATAAATAAGGTTGATTGGCAAAGGGAAAGAAGATATCAAATCAAAGGAAGTTTTAAACCTTCTTTAAAGGAGGTATGTGTAAGAGAAAACACATACTTGTTTCACTAGGTTTACAACCTAGCCAAGGAGACAAAGCACCTGTAAAATCAGTGGTAGAATGTCACTTATCACCACATTTTCAAATATGGCAGGACTGTGATCATCCTTATTGTAGCTTTGGAGCACATAATTTTTCATTTCCCCAAGCAATTTCAGTATGAACATTTGAGTTGGCACTGAGTGGAATAAAATATATGATCCATTCCTACTCACTTCCCACACTACTTCGAGTTTGGCCAAGGCATCCATATATAATTTTACTAATATTTTATCATAAATCATTCCCTCTGGTCCTTTTCCCTTTTTCCACCTCTCTACATTTATTGGGCCTCAGAGAATAATGCGACACAGGCAGTCAGAGGTTTCCACTTATACTTGCATAATAAAATGTTCTACCTTTATTGTTCATACCTTATTCATTCATGCATTTCTGACTTAAAACAAATCAGTCTTTAGCTGACAGAGCATGTTACAGTCTATGAGAGAAGCCCAGTGCTAGTCAATGATTTCAGGCTAGAATTGAAAAACACTTCCACACTTTTATCTTTCCACACTATTCTTACCAATCCCTAGCTTTCCACAGCACATATTTGAGGGAAGGGAGCACTTCCTCACAAAGAATGGACATTAATTGGGATTTATACGAAAGGAACAAAGGCTATATTTCCATCAAAATAAAAACAGGATGGAAAGTTCATGTACCATACATAGAATATGGAAACTCTAAAGACTCATTTACCATACAGGGAAGACAATTAATCTAAATAAATAATGAGTCTCGGGGCACCTGGGTTGGCTCAGTCGTTAAGTGTCTGCCTTTGGCTCAGGTCATGATCCCAGGGTCCTGGGATCGAGCCCTGCATCAGGTTCCCTGCTCCACAGGAAGCCTGCTTCTCCCTCTCCCTCTCCCACTCCCCCTGCTTGTGTTCCCTCTCTCGCTGTGTCTCTCTCTGTCAAATAAATAAATAAAATCTCTATAAATAATGAGTCTCAATAATAAATACCCAGAGTGGAAATGCTTGATCATATAGTAGTTATATTTTTAATTTAATTTAATTTTAATTTTTTAAGGGATCACCATACTGTTTTCCATAAGGAATGTACCAATTTACATTCCCACCTTAAGTTAGAAATAGGTTATCATTTCTTAGGATTATGCTTCTAGGAAATTTGCCCCTTTTATATACGTTATCCAATTGGTTGGGATACAACTATTCATAATACTTTCTTATAGTCCTTTTATTTCCATAGAATTGGTACTGATGTTCCACTTTTATTTCTGATTTAGTAATTTGAGTCTTCTCTCTTTTTCTTAGACAATTTTGCTAAAGGTTTCTCACTTTTTTTGATCTTTTCAAAGAAGCAAGTTTTGGTTTTGTTGATTTTCTCTATTGTTTTTCCATTCTTTATATCATTTCTTTCTACTTTAATCTTTATTATTTCCTTCTTTCTGCTGGCTTTGGGGATTTATTTTGTTCTTTTTCTAGTTCTTTAAGATATTCCATTGCTTTAAGATCTTACATCTTTTTTAATGTAAGCATTTATATCTATAAATTTCTATTTTAGCATTGCCCTCTTTGCATCCCATACATTTTGATATTTTATGCTTTCATTTTCATTCATCTCTAAGTATTTTCTAATTTCTTTTGTGATTTCTTCTTCAATTCACTGATTGCTTAAGAATGTGTTCTTTAATCACAAATGTGCTAATTTTACAATTTTCCTTCTGTTACTGATTTCTAACTTTATCTGTCTGTGGTCAGAGAAGAAAACTTTGTATGATATCTATCCTTTTACATATATTGAGACCTAATTTGTGACCTAACAGATGGTCTATCCTGGAGAATGCCCCACGTGCACCTAAGAAGAATGTATGTACTATTGTTGTTGGGTTCAGTGTTCTATACATGTTGTTCAGTTCTACTTGGTTTATTGTGCTGTTCAAGTCCTCTACTTCCTTATTTATATGTCTGGTGGTTCTATCCATTATTGAAAGTGGGATACTGGATTCTCTATTATTATAGAAATGTCTATCTCTCCCTTCAATCCTTCAATTTTTGCCTTATATATTTTAATGGTCTGCTATTAGGTGTATAAATGTTTATAATTGAATCTTTTTACTATATGGAATCTTTTATTAATATACAATGTACTTCTTTGAACTTTTCTTACTTAAAGTATATTTTATCTAATGTTAGGATAGCTACCCCTGCTCTCTTTTGGTTACCATTTACATGGAGTATTTTTTTTCCATCCTTTTACTTTCAACCTATTTGTGTCTTTGCACCTTAGTGAGTCTCTTGCAGATACCATATAGGTCTGTCATTTTTCTTATCCTTACCAATACCTGTCTTTTGATTAGACAGTTTAATTTATTTGCATTTAAAGTAATTATTGATATGGAGGGATTCGCTTCTGTCATTTGCTATTTGTTTTCTATGTCTTATAGCTTGTTGTACCTCATTTCCTGCATTACTGTCTCTTTTGTGTGGTTGATTTTTTAATAGTGAAACATTTTAATTCTTTTCTCATTTCATATTGTGTATATTCTATTACTATTCTCTTTGTGGTTACCATGGGGATGACATTTAATATTCTAAAGCTATAAAACTTGAATTTTATCAGCTTCACTTCCATAACATATGTAACTTTTTAAACTGTCCCAACTCTTTCCAGTTGTTGATGTCACAAAATTATATCTTTGTACATTGTGTGTCCGAAACATAAAGTAATGATTGTTTTTTAATGCATTTCCAAAAAAAAATCATTTTATAATGCTTGCAATTTCTGAAACAGTTTCAACAAGTAAATGTACCTTGCCTTCTTAGTTGACATTAAACTGCTAATGGCACTTATTAGTCAGGGGTAAATGTATGGTTCAACAATTATGAATAATCAATTACCATCTTTTACCAACAGTCTAGTCTGAGTTTGGTTAAGGTTTCATTTTATACTTGACGTTTACTTACCATCATTTCATAATTGATATTTGCTAAGCACACTAACTTTTCAGCTTGGATCCTGTATATATTTGCTACCTACAAAGTTAAGAATCAATGTTTTCTAAACTGTTGCATTTTTGAGTGAATGAGAAGGCAAAGACTTTTTTTAACAACTTTCATTCTTACCTCCACAGCTTTCCTTCCATATGCTGGCCATGCTTTCCTTCTTTCTCCGTTTCAATTTTTCTTACGTTAAAATGTCTGTGCTATGTTTTTTAATTAACCGAAGTAATTCTATGCTAGCAAAGTTACCATTTGTTTGTTTTAATATCAAGAATGGTGAATAATATGTGAGCTATACAGAGTACCACGTGAAATAGAGTATGTAAAAATGCTATGTAAACTCCAAAATATATATTCTATAGTTATTAAGGACCACAATGTGATACCATGTTAGGATAAGAATATAAATAAAACTTAAATTCTCTCCATTTGTAATAATAAAGTCTAAATTTCTTTTGAGCCTTTATTTATATGCCAAGCAATACAGGACTTTACCTATAATATTAAAACAGTTTACAGAGGACCAATACCTGAATAAATAACTAAATTTTGCAAATGAAGAAAGGGGCTCAGAGCAATAGCTACTTTGAAAGTAAGTAGGCTTGATGTAAATGTAAATGTAGATTTTAGAATTACTATGTTAAATTTACTCAGGTTATGAATACTCTAAAGAAGCTGCTTCTAGATTATAGCAGGATGCTTTCGGTTCTTTAAGAAAGATTAATTCAGAATATTTTGAAAGACAACAAAAGTTCTCTTTCATTTTCTTTTTCTTTCTTACTGTAGAAATCCCACAATATTCTTAGCTTATTCATTTACTCCATAAAGAATTGAGTATCTATCGTCCCTGAACACTGTTTTAGGAGATGAGAGTCTTAGATTTATGGTAAATCTCTGTTCTTGAGAATATGTGTTTTATACCCAGAGGCAGAGAGTAAGAAGGTATAAACAAATAAGATAAGCTCAAGGATTTGTAGTGAACACCCCAAACTTGTAATCCATTTATACAGCTAAAAGCTTTGTTATAGTAAATAAAAGATGAAAATTTATTAAAATTGTGATACATTCACAAAATGTTTGGGAGTTTGGCAAAGCTTATTTCATGTCTTATTTTATCAATTCATATTATGGCAGGTTGATATAAAAGGAACAATATGCTTTGTAACGCTTTCTTCCTTAAGTCTCAATTTTTCTCCCTCTGTTCCATGTATATCTTAAGAAGATGGCATGTAAAATGCCACCTCAAGAAAGAGAAGTGGAAAACCAGATAGGAGGAGATGTGGAAAACCTGGCCTTGATAAACTGATAGTGAGAAAGAAGGTGAAGGAAGAAGTGTGTCTCGAGACATCCCTGACCAGATTGAGATTCCCACAGGAAGAGATTTGTTGGATAGCGTGAAGAAATAAAAGCAAAAGGAGTTTTGTTACACTTCCCATTTGAGACCCAGAGAAGAGACTTTTGCAAAGGGTCCAACTCCTCAAGAATCTGAAGGGGGTAATTTTATGTTGGCAATTGAGTTGTCCAAGGTTGCCACACCAGAGACACAAACACACAGAAGCAAAGGCTGAAAGTTGACTAACAAAGCTAAAGATTAATGAGAGGGAAAAAAAGAAAAATTAATGAGAGCCAGGCTTTGTTGATATATGCAGCACCAGGGAAAGAGTGGTGGGACTGAGTCAGTGGAGAGAACTACTAGGTCCTGACTGGGGAGAGAGAAAGGAGAAGGACAGTTTGTAGACTTCAGCAAGCGGGGATCAGGCCAGGCTGACAGTACCTTAAAGGCCACAGATAGAAGACCCAGAAAGATTCCCAATGACACCCAATCAGATCTGAGACCCCTCTTACTGTGCTGCAAGAACCACATAGCTCTTCAAGCACGGAGAAACTAATGGAGAAGAAAGTGATAAAAAAGACTGGCGAACTATAAATAGAAAAGAAGTCATTTCAAAAAGAAAAGTTTAAGATAACAAATAGCAAGTTTGTTCTCCCTGGTGGTCTTTGAGATGCATAGTTTTGAGGAAACTCAGTCAATTATAAGAAATAAAGTTTGAATCACTTTGCATGTCTGAGTAGTACTTTTTCTAAGGAACACTTGATCCAGTAATAGTCAGCTTTTCATATTTCTGTGAAAATTTCCATCTGCTATGCAAGGAGGAACTCAAAATTATTTATATTCTGAATACAAAACAGTGTCTATGTTTTGGTACTAACTTATAGGGTATAAATGGTATTAAAATAGTGATTTTTTCTATATTATTATTGTATAAAAATGTTGGTATAAAATATCATTGCTATTGGGAAATTATTAATTTATGGAAAATAATGTTATAGACAAATTTCTCTTTATAAAAATTTAATATATTTGAAATTAATCTTTAAATAATATAAATTAATTTCCTTTAAGCTATACATATAGTTTAAGAATTCTGACAGTGACATCAACAAGACATCCTTCACTTAGATCTTATTTAAGAAGATCCTGAACTCACCTCCTGTCATGGACACACTGAGTCTACAGCTACATATGGAACACTTTCCTCTGAAAAAGACCCAAAGGGTGGCCAAGCAACAACTACACACTGGAAAAAAATGAGAAAAAACCACACTGAAGCAGTTAGGGGAGGCTGGGACACAATCTCACTATAAACCCCATCCTTGACACAGCATCCCACAAATCAGGAGAAAACTCAAAACCTGGAGCGTCTCTCAGGAATGAAGGGCTTGAACCTCACATTGAGCACCCAAACTTTTAAGACCTATACCTGAGAGATGAACCCCCAAAAGATCCACCAAACCCACAAGATTAGCAATCTGAGAAATGGCTCTTAAAGGGCTCACAAGCTTGGACTCACTTGCCCCAGAACCCAGCTCACAGGCAGCTGATCGCACCCAGACTGTAAGTGAAAGAGGCTCAATCACTTAATTAAAGTGCAGGACTGAGGAGCAGGCATCTAATTTAACACACATATATAGAAGCCTACTGGAATAATCCAGAATGGAGACTGGCGGTCACCATTTTCACACTCTCGTTCTGCCTTGCTATAGCCAGTGGGCATCATCTCTTTTTATTTTCCTTCTTTTTTCATTTTCTCTTTTTCTTTTTCCTTTTTCCAGAGAGCACCATCGTTATACTCACGCTATGTCTTGCTACAACCAGCACATGTCATCTACATGCTCTCCCTTTGCCATGCTTGAAAGCACCAGCATCTCCTGAAAGGGAGCTTTTACACACATCTGATGCCCTGATTTTTGTGGTTGCTACCCAGAGAACATCCCTTGATCACTTGGCTCTGAAGACCAGGGGAGTTTGTGTTCCTGGGTCCCATGGGACTGTAACAATCAGAGAGAAAGTTCTTGGCAGGCTACCACCCCCAGGGAACTGCACAGATAGCAAACTAAAACATACCATCTGTCTTTCTATGAAAGAGGCCTATCTGCTTGTCCAGGAGCTTTGGCCTGAGGGGCAGTCTTCTGATTTGATACATATCTAGTGGCCTATGTAAGTGCTGTCAGGTAACATAGGCTGGTAGACACCATCTTTGTGCTCTCTCTCTCTGCCCCACTATAGCACACCAGTATATTCCAGAAATTAGCTTATGTACCCTTGTCTGGCACCCTGATTTCTGTGGCTGCACCAGGGAATACCTTTACATGACCTGGTTCTGGCTGCCAGAAGGGGTTACACTCAAGGGTCCCACAGGACTGAACCAACAAAGAAAGAGCTCTTAAACAGCTACCACCTCCAGGGCACAGCAAGAGGCAACAGAGCCAAGAACTCAGTCTTTCTGTAAAAAAAGGCCTATTAGCTAATCCCAACTGAAGGGCAGGATTCTAAGTAAACACACATTTAAGAGTTAACTGTAATACTTTTTGGAGACTTCAGAGAGTGGGCACTCTTTATGCTCTCTCTCTGCTGCACTCTAGCATATCACTATCTCCTGAACTGGAGCTGTTTACATGCATCTGGTGCCTCAGATTTTGTGCCTGCCACTCAGGGGACATCCCTTAATCACCTGGCTCTTGTGGCCGGGGACTTGTGTTCCTGGGTCCCATGACACTATAATAATTATAGAGATAGTTCTTGATAGGCTACTAACCCCAGGGCACTACACAGACAGCAGTGAAACACCATTCCATTCTATTTATGAAAAAGGCCTACTTTCTCATCCTGGAGCTTCAGCCTGAGGGACAGACTTCAGGTTTGGTGCACATTTAGGGGCCTAAGGAATAGCAATCAGGACACAGGCTGAGAGGTGCCATCCTACTGCTCTTCCTCTGCTTCACCATAGCTCACTGGTGTCTAACAGGAAAGAGCTTATGCACTCATCTGGAGCCCTGATTTCTGTAACTGCAACCCAGGGGACACCTCCAGATCACCTGGATTGGTGGCCAGTGGCGCTTATGTTTGCAGTCCCAACGGACTGTATATATTTGTATTATTTAAAAGCTAATACCTGAGGGTCTGGCTTCCAATCAACCTGAATTTAGGTGCTCATTAAGATCCATCCCTTTGAGACAAAGACAGGTCTTAGTACATTCTCAACTACAGGGAGAAATTTAAAAAAAATAATAGGCCTCTTGCATAAGCACTAGGTTTCAGAGACAACCAAGAGGTAAGGGAAAGGTTGAACAAAAAGTTTCAACTCCTACACAAGGCCCCCCCACTCAAGAAACCAATACAGAGGGTCAAGCAAAATGAAGAAACAGAATGTGTTCCAAATGAAAGAACAAGATACAACTTCCAGAAAAAACCTTAATGAAACAGAGATAAATAATTTACCTTATAAAGAGTCTGACATAATGGTCATAAAGACGATCATCAAACTTGGGAAAAAAGAGAACACAGTGAGAATTTCAACAAAAGATAGAAAATATAAGGATGTACCTAAGAGAAGTCACAGAGCTGAAGAATACAATAACTGAATTGAAAAATACATGAAATGAATTCAACAGAAGACTAGATGAAGCAGAAGAAAATATCAGTGAATTCGAAGACAAGGCTGTGGAACTCACCCACTCAAACAGCAAAGTGAAAAAAAGAATGAAAAAAAGTGAAGATAGCTTAAGGACTAATAGGACAACATCAAGGATACTAAAATTAGCATTGCAAGGGTCCCAGAAATAGAACAGAGACAAAAAGGAGTAGAAAAATTATTTGAAGAATTAATGGCAGAAAACTTCCCTAACCTGGGGAAGGAAACAAATATCCAGTTCCAGGAAGCCCAGAGAGTTCCAAACAAGATAAACTCAAAGAGACCTCACACCAAGATGTATTATAATTAAAACGTCAAAAGTTAAAGTCAAGGAGAGAATCCTAAAAGCAACAAGAGTAAAACAACTTGTTATGTACAAGGGAACCTCTGTAAGATTACAAGTAAATTTTTCAACAGAAACTTTGCAGGCCAGAAAAGAGTGGCACAATATATTCAAGTGCTGAAAGAAAAAAAGCCTCCAATCAACAATACTCTATCTGGCAAAGTTATCATTCAGAATTGAAGGAGAGATAAAGAGTTTTCCAGATAAGCAAAGGCTAAAGGAACTCATCATCACTAAACTTGCCTTACAAGAAATGTTAAAGGGACTTCTTTAAGCTGAAAAGAAAGAACACTAATTAGTAACAAGAAAACATATAAAAGAATACATCTCAGTGGAAAGATAAATATTTGTTGAAGGTAGTGGATTAATCACTCACAAACTAGTATGAAGGTTAAAAGACAAAAGTAGTAAAAACAACTATAACTACAATAATTAGTTAAGGGTACACAAGATAAAAAGATATAAAATGTGATGTCAGAAACAAAACATGGTGGGAGGGTAAAAAATAGAGTTTTAGAATGAGATCCAACTTCAGTTGTTACCAACTTAAAGTAGACTGTTAAGTTGATTTTTTGGGTATTAGATGAAAAGCACAAGCAGCAAAAATAAACAAGGAAGACTATATGAAACTAAAAAGCTTCTGTGCAGCCAAAGAAACAATCAACAATACAAAAAGGCAACTATGAAGTGGGAGAAAAATTTGCAAACCACTTATCTGAAAAAGGATTAATATCTAAAATATGTAAGGAGATCACAAAACTCCATAACAAACAACCAACCTTATTTAAAAATAGGCAGGGGACCTGAATAGACATTTTTCCAAGCACATACAAATGGCTGATAAGTGAAAAGATGCTCAATATCACTAATCATCAGGGAAATGCAAATCAAAGCCACATGGTATATCATCTCACACCTATTAGAATGGCTATTACTTAAAAAAAAGAAAAGAGAGAGAGAGAAATGAGATGTTGGTGAGGATGTGGAGAAAAGGGAATCTTGCGCACCACTGGTGGGAATATAAATTGGTTCAGCCACTGAGGAAAATAGTATGGAGGTTCCTCAAAAAAATAAAAAATAGAACTACCATATAATGCAGCAATCCTACTTCTAGATATGTATCTAAAGGAAATGAAGTCAGGATCTCAAAAAGTCATCTGTACAACCGTGTTCAATGCAGCATTATTTGAAACAACGAAGATTTGGTAACAACCTTGTCTGTCTATGATTAAATGGATAAAAAAGATACAGTGCATGTATATGTATGTGTGTATACGTACACACACATAATGGAATACATATATATATAATGGAATATTATTACTTATGAGAAAGAAGGAAATCCCACCATTTTCAACTACATAGATGGACCCTGAGGGCATTATGCTAAGTGAAATAACACAGGATACTGTATGATCTCACATACACTGGACACCTTGGCTTTTCCTTTCTGCCAATCTTATAGATGTTATCTCCTAATCCTAATATTTACTTAAGTTATGATAATTTATACAGAGTCTGTAGAATTAACTTACTTATTTTTTGTGTTATCTCACTCATCTAGGTATTTTACACTTCTGGTTAGCCTTGGAATAATCCATAAACATTATTAAAAAATGCTTGTTAATTGATTTTTTTCAGGTTGACTTTGATGTAATACAGCTTCAGACATATATGTTTCCAGGAAACACTGAAGTGAACTCAAAGTGAAGGATCTGTATTAGGTCAGAGAAAACCAGAAAGAGTGGACAACCCCAGGAAGTACTACATTACCATCACTAGAAGAGTTTAAACAAATCTGAATTGACTCCTTGTAGCATGCATTGTAGTTTATCTTCAAGTATGAAGAAGGATTGGAATGGATGGTTTAAAGCACCATTTAATCCTTTAGATTCTTTTTTTGATTTTTTTAAGATTTTATTTTTAAATAATCTCTACACCCAATGTGGGGCTCCAACACACTACCCCAAGACCAAGAGTCACAAGCACCACCAACTGAGTCAGCCAGGCACCCATAAATCTTGAGAATCGTTTTTTCTTCCAAGTTTTTATGCAAATTCCAGTTAGTTAACATACAGTGTAGTGTTAGTTTCAAGCATAGGATTTAGTCATTCATTGCTTACATATAAGACCCAGTGTTCATCACAAGTGCCCTCCTTAATACCCATCACCCATTTAACCCATCCCCCCACATGCCTCCCCTCCAGCAACCCTCAGTTTGTTCTCTATAGTTAAGAGTCTGTTTTAGGGTTTGCCTCACTCTAATTTTCCCCTTATGTTCATCTGTTATGTTTCTTAAATTCCACATATGAGTGAAATCATATGGTATTTGTCTTTCTCTGACTGACTTATTTCACTTAGCATAATACTCTCCAACTCCATCCCCATCATTGCAAATGGCAAGATATCATTCTTTTTTATGGCTGAGTATATTCCATTGTATATATACACCACCTCTTCTTTATCCATTCATCAGTGGATTGACATTGTGTTCTTTCCATAATTTGGCAGTTGTTGATAAGACTGCTGTAAACATCAAGGTGCACAAATCACTTTGAATCACTATTTTTGTATTCTTTGGGTAAATACCTTGTAGTGCTATTACTGGATGATAGGGTAGTTCTATTTTTAACATTTTAAGGAACCCCCATACTGTTTTCTAGAGTGACTGAACCAGTTCAAATTCCCACCAACAGTGAAAGAGGGTTCCCCTTTCTCCCCATCCTCGCCAACATCTGTTGTTTCCTGTGTTGTTTATTTTAGTCATTCTGACAGGTATGAGGTGATATCTCATTGTAGTTTTGATTTGTATTTCCCTGATGATGAGTAGTGTTGAGCATCTTTTCATGTGTCTACTAGCCAACTGTTTGTCTTCTTTGGAAAAAATGTCTACTCATGTCTTCTGTCCATTTCTTAACTGGATTATTTGGTTTTTGGGTGTTGAGCCTGATAAGTTTATAGATCTTGGATACTAATCCTTTATCAGATAAGTAATTTGCAAATATTTTGTCCATTCTGAAGATTGCCTTTTAATTTTGTTGTTTCCTTTGATATGTGGAAGCTTTTTATCTTGATGAAGTCCCAAAAGTTCATTTTTGCTTTTGTTTCCCTTACCTCAGGAGACCTATCTCGTAAGAAGCTGTTACAGCCAATGTCAAAAAGGTTACTGCCAGTGTTCTCCTCTAGGATTTTGATGGTTTCCTGTCTCACGTTTAGGTCTTTCATTCATTTTGAGTCTATTTTTGTGTGTGGTGTAAGGAAATGTTCCAGTTTCATTCTTCTGCATGTGGCTGTCCAATTTTCCCAACACCATTTGAAGAGACTGTCTTTTTCCCATTGGATATTCTTTCCTTCTCTGTCAAAGATTACTTGACCACATAGTTGTGGGTTCATTTCTGGGTTTTCTGTTCTGTTCCACTGATGTGTGTGTCTGTTTTTGTGCCAGTACCATACTGTTTTGATCACTACAGCTTTGTCATGTAAGTCATGTAAGTTGAAGTCCAGCTTTGCATTTCTTTTTCAAGATTGGTTTGGCTATTAAGGGTCTTTTGTGGTTCCATACAAATTTTAGGATTTTTGTTCTAGCTCTGGGAAAGATGCTGGTGGTATTTTAATAAGGATTATATTAGGGGCACCTGGGTGGCTCAGTTGGTTAGGCGACTGCCTTCGGCTCAGGTCATGATCCTGGAGTCCCGGGATCGAGTCCCGCATTGGGCTCCCTGCTCAGCAGGGAGTCTGCTTCTCCCTCTGACCCTCCCCCCTCTCATGTGCTCTCTCTCTCCTCTCATCCTCTCTCTCAAATAAATAAATAAAATCTTAAAAAAAAATAAGGATTATATTAAATGTGTACATCGCTTTGGGTAGTAGAGATATTTTAACAATATTTGTTCTACTAATCCATGAGCATGGAATGTCTTTGCATTTCTTTGTTTCATCTTTAATTTCTTTCATCAGTGTTTTATAGTTTTCAGAGTACAGGTCTTTCACCACTTTGGTTAGGTTTATTCCAAGTTATCTGGTTTTGATGCAATTGTAAATGGGATTGATTCCTTAATTTCTCTTTCTAATGTTTCATTATTGGTGTATACAAATGCAATCTGTATGTTGATTTTGTATCCTGTGACTTTACTGAATTCATTTATCAGTTCTAGCAGATTTTTGGTGGAGTCTTTTGGATTTCCTGTATACAGTATCATGGCATCTGCAAATAGTGAAAGTTCGACTTCTTCCTTGCTGATTTAGATGCATTTTATATCTTTTTATTATCTGATTGCTGAGGCTAGTACTTCCAGTACTGTGTTAAGTAACAGTGGTGAGAGTGGACATCCCTGTCTTGTTCCTGACCTTAGAGGAAAAGCTCTCAGTTTTTCCCCAATGAGGATGTTATTAGCTGTGGGTCTTTTGTATATGGTCTTTATGGTGTTGCAAAATGTTCCCTCTATCCCTACTTTGTTGAGGGTTTTTACCAAGAATGGTTGGTGTACATTGTCAATGCCTTTTCTGAATATATTGAGAGGATCATAGGGATCCTATCCTTTCTTTTATTAATGTGGTATATCACATTGATTGGCGAATATTGAACCACCCTTACTGGTGGAAATCACATTTATTGGTGGGAATCAATAAATCCCACTTGGTTGTGGTGAATGATTCTTTTAATGTGTTGTTGGATTTAATTTGTTAGTATTTTGTTGGGAATTTTTGCGTTCATGTTCATCAGGGATATTGGCCTGTAGTTCTTGCTTCTAGTGAGGTCTTTGTCCGGTTTTGCAATCAAGGTAATGCTGGCCTCATAGAATCATTTGGAAGTTTTCCTTCCATTTCTATTTTTTGGAACAGTTTGAAAAGAACAGATATTAAATCTTCTTTAAATGTTTGGTAAAATTCACCTGGGAAGCCAACCAGGCCTGGATTTTTGTTTATTGGAAGATTTTTGATTACTGATTCAATTTCTTTGCTGGTTATTGGTCAGTTCAAGTTTTCTATTTTTCCTATTTTGGTTTTGATAGTTATATGTTTCAAGTAATTTAACCATTTCTTTCAGATTGTCCAGTTTGTTGGCATATAATTTTTCATAATATGCTCTTATAATTGGTAGTATTTCTGTGGTATTGGTTGTGATCTCTCTTCTCTCATTCGTGACTTTGTTTGGGTACTTTCTCTTTTCTTTTTCATAAGTCTGCTTAGGGGTTTATCACTTTTATTAATTTTTTCAAAGAACCAGCTCCTGGCTTCATTGATCTGTTCCACTGGGGTTTTTTTTGTTGTTGTTGTTGTTGTTGTTTCTATATCATTTATTCCTGCTCTAATCTTTATTATTTACCTTCTTCTGTTGACTTTAGGCTTCATTTGTTGTTCTTTTCCTAGCTCCCTTAGTCTAAAGTTAGGCTATGTATTTGAGATTTTTCTTGCTTCCTGAGGCAGGCCTGTATTGCTATACACTTCCTCCTTATGACTTCTTTTGTTGCATCTCAAAGGTTTTGGACAATTTTGTTTTCATTTTCATTTATTTCTATGTATTTTTTATTTCCTTCTTTGATATCCTGGTTGACCCATTCATTCTCTAGTAGGATTTTCTTTAATAACCTCATTTATTTGTGGTCTTTCCAAATTTTTTCTTGTGGTTGACTTCAAGTTTCATAGTGTGGATGGAAAATATGCATGGTATGATCTCAGTCTTTTTGTACTTGTTGAAGCCTGATTTGTGACCTAGTATGTTATCTATTCCTGAGAATGCCCCATGGGCACCTGAAAAGAATGTGTATTCTGCTGCTTTAGGATGAAATGTTCTGAATATATCCATTAAGTCCATCTGGTCCAGTGTGTCATTCAAAGCCATGTTTCCTTGTTGATTTTCTGCCTAGATAATCTGTCCATTGATGTAAGTGGATTGTTAAAGTCCCCTACTATTATTGTATTATTATCAATGAGTTCCTTTATGTTTGTTATTAATTATTTTATATATTTGGGTGCTCCCAAGTTGGAGTCATAAATATTTATAATCGTTAGATCTTCTTGTTGGATAGTCTCCTTTATTATGATATAGTGCCCTTCTTCATCTCTTGTTACAGTCTTTGGTTTAAAATCTAGTTTGTCTGATATAAGTATTGTTACTCTGGCTTTCTTGTGACATCCATCTTCATGATAAATATTTCTCTATCCACTCACTGGCAGTCTGCAGGTGTCTTTAGGTCTACAATGAGTCCTTGTAGGCAATATATAGATGGGTCTTGGTTTTGTATCCATTCTGACACCCTATGTCTTCTGATTGGAGCATTTAGTCCATTTACATTCAGAGTTATTATTGATACATATGAATTTAGTGCCATTTTATTATGTGTTTTGTTGTTGTTTCTGGAGATTTTCTCTATTCCTTCCTAGTCTTTATCACTTTTGGTCTTTCTCCCCCATTCAGAAAGTCTCCTTTAATATTTCTTGCAGGACTGGTTTAGTGGTCATGAACTCATGAAATCTGCCAGTAACCTTATCTGTCCTCCCTAGTAAGTTAGGGACTTCTTTTGTCTTGCTGCTTTTAGGGTTTTTTATCTTTGTATTTTGCAAATTTAACTACAATATGTGTTGGTGTTGGCCTACTTTTGTTGGTTTTGATGGGTGTTCTCTGTGCCTCCTGGATTTGGAAGTCTGTTTCCTTCTCCATATTTGGGAAGTATTCAGCTATAATTTGTTCAAATAAACCTTCTGCCTCCTTTTCTCTCTCTTCTTCTTCTGGGATTCTTATGATACGGAAGTTACTATATTTGATGGAGTCACTGAATGCCCTAAGTCTACTATCATCCAAGATTTTTCTTTCCCTCTTTTATCTATCTTCTGTATCATTTATTTGTTCTTCTCCTTCTTCCATCCTGTGGTCATTACACCCAGTTGGTTTCGAATCTTGGTTGTTGCATTTTTCATTACGGTCTGACTAGTTTTTAGGTTCTTTATTTCTATGGTAAGCAACTCCCTGGTGTCTTCCATGCTTTTCTCAAGCCCAATTTATATCCTTATGATTGTTGCTTTAAATTCTGGATCAGGTATATTACGTATATCTGTTTCAATGAAATCCCTGGCCATGACCTTTTCTTGTTCTTTCTTTTGGGGTGAATTCCTCCATCTTGGCATTTTGTCTAGGTCTCTGTCTTCTGTGTGTTAGAAAGGCCTGTTATGTTTCCTGCTCCCAAAAGTAATGGCTTTATGAAGAGATCATATAATGTCCAGGGCCTGGTGCTTCAGGAATTGTCTCTAGAGTATGAGGTGCACTTTGCTGCTATGTTATGGCTGCTCTACCTCTCAGATCAGTCCTCTCCAGAGTTTCTCCTTCCCTGCAGTGAGGAATATTTGTACCTTGGCCAGCATGTAGTGAGTTTTAACATAATGTGCTCTGGTCTGCTTGTTAAAAGAGACCTGATGCTATTTCCACTAGAGCTGAAGCTTTGCAGAACTTTATGGTCAGTAGATGTAGTGCATGTGGGGGTTTGTGCTGGTTTTCTGGGGGAGCAGCCACTGCACTGATTCTCAGGCACACTTGCCCAAGAGTGTTCTGCTGGTAATGATTGGTGTAAGCAATGTAGGCAGCTAGTGTTAGTGCTGTACTGTTTACAGAATTTAGTTTATGCTGAGGTGTGGGGAAGGGCAATGGCACCAGCCACCTCCTTTGTCCCTGTGGAGGGGATTTCATGCTCCCTCCTGTCAGGAAAGCACTCTGAGAAAAGCAAATAAATTCATGTATCCTAGGTGTTTTTCAGACCACTGCTTACACACTGTCTGTATCCAGGTTGCTTGTCTGCCTGGAGAAGCCCAGTGCACTTTGGGCTCTATCCCAGCCAGCTGGCTGAATTTTCAAACTCCAAACTGTAGAGACCTGTTGTGGCAGGGATCTGCGTTGATCTTCTGAGGAGGGTCACACCACACTGGGACTGATGTAGGTTTGACCCAGAAGGACAGTTGCACCTGAGCTCAGAAGAGTGGAATTTAGAGCAAAGTACACTAAGCAGCCAGTGTCCAGATTAGCAGCCCTCAGCAGGTGTTTCTGTAGCTATGCCAAGGGGCAAGGGAGGGAAATGTCGCCCACTGGCTCTTTTGTTCCTGGTTAGGCAATGCCACTGCTCTCAGAAGCACTCCGAGAAGGGGAAGTTGTCTCTCCCAGTGCATCTCAAGAGATCTTCAGACCATGTTGTCTATCCCTGGGCTACCTGCCTACCTTCTCCACAGGAGCACTGCGGCATCCTCAGGCTCTATACCAGCCATGCCATGGACCTCTAAAACTCCAGTCTTTGAGTCCTGCTGGTTGAAAAAACTCACAAAAATCAGCTTCTCCTATTTTCCAGTCAATGGTTTTAGGGAAGTGTTTTCCTTGAGTGATCCCCTGTGAATGCCTCTCTCCACAATCTAGGGTCCCTTCCTTCCTTCCGTGATATGGCCTCCTCTCTCCCAATAGTTGTGCAGTTTGTTCTGTCAGTCCTCCAATCAACTTCTTGGGTATTCAGAATGATAAAATTCATCTAGCTATGTTCAAGGGATGAGGCAAGCCTAGGGTCCTCCTACTACTCCATCATCTTATATCCACCTCTAATCCTTAACATTCTTAAAGAATGGTGAAATCTTCCTTGTTCTAAAAAACAGAAGCATTTGGTTGGTTGATAAAATGACTGAAAGAAATGTAACCCAAAATCCTCTGGGCTTGGTATGAACACTCCAGGTCATTATAGGTCCCACTATTCCCTGATACTTTAACCCCATCTTATTTACCTATTTATGTTACCTACTAAGCCACTCTAAGTATTTTCATTTTTGTTCTTTTTTTTGGTAGAAGTTTTCACAGGCCCATAAACAACTGGCAGTAAAATCAAGGCAGGATATTTTTTCTTTTGTTTACTGCTATATCTCCAGCATGGAAAAAAAAAAAAAATGGCACAAAGCACGTCTTTAATTTCTTTTTAGAAAGAATCAATACTTATTTTCCATTATAAATCCTTGGAGAAAGACTACTCCAACTTATATTTTAACAATGGTCATGATTTTCTCACAGAAATGACTCCACTTAGCTGTAAGAAAATGTTATACAATGGAATATTACTCAGCAATAAAAAAGAATGAAATCTGGCCATTTACAACAACATGGATGGAGCTAGAGAGTATTATGCTAAGTGAAATAAGTCAGTAAGATAAAGACAAATAACATATAATTTCACTCATATGTGGAACTTAGGAAACAAAACAAGCATAAGAAAAAAGTGAGAGGCAAACCAAGAAACAGACTCTTAACTATAGAGAACAAACTGAGGGTTACTAGAGGGAAGATAGGTGGCGGGATGGATTAAATAGGTGATGGGGATTAAGGAGGGCACTTGCTATGATAAGCACTAGGTGTTGTATGTAAATGTTCCATCACTTAATTGTACACCTTAAACAAATTCTACACTGTATGTTTACTAACTGAATTTAAGTAAAAACTTAAAAAATTTTTAAAAAGCAAATGAACTGCTTATCAAATAAAAATATGTGGATATCAAAAACATTACTTCGGGCAAAGTGTACTTGTGATTTATTTCATTTTTATGAAGTTCTGCCACTGCCAAATTAAGGAATGTAAATAGAAATTAATACAGAGTTGCATGTATTGAGGGTGAGTGGGTATTAATTGAAATGTTACACAGGGGTGTTTTCTATGTTAGCAGATATGATCTGCATATTGATAGAGTTTTTGGATACTGCAGATGGTTATAAAGTTTAAAATTTTGTCAAGACATAAACTCAATTTTGGCACATTTCACTATATTTTAATTTCACATTGAGAAGAAAATAAGAAAGAAGGAAATAAGGAAAACAGACAGTAATGAAGACAAGCACATTTTATATATAAACCTCCCCTTCCCTCCCCAAAAAACCTACCATTTAACTACCATTTCAGGCTGCCAGCTGCTGGTTGGGTTCCAGGCAGAATGTTGAGGTCTTCTCTAGGGTTTGGTGCAGCTGCTGGATACACAGTGACTGGACAGAGTCCTGTGGTAGAGCAGTGCCATGGAGGTGCTGCCATCCTCTGTGGAGCCTGGCTTTGGGCTGATTCTTGGGAAGCTGGGTGAGGCGGTAGTAGAGCTGTTGCCCAGTTACTCAAATCCATGACTCACTATCCACAGCCTCCAGTAGGAGACTGTGGTGTGTCTGCTTGTCATAAGCTATCAGTGGGCCTATTATTTATATTCAGACTTGTTCAGTCAGAAGTTGCTTTTATGTAAGACATGAAAAGCAGTTGGCAGAAACACTGGCTGCGGGGATTGAGGAGAAATGCCAAATCACTGATAAGCTTTGTGAGGCCAAAGAGGAGTATACAGGAAATGAATCATCTTTAGAGAATGCCAGACTAGAGAAAGAGTCATTTAAGATACCCAGACTTACAGACTCTTCCAGAAAGGTGAAGAAGACCAACATGATACTGATATAGGAACTAAATTCTCTGGTTCAAGAACTGAAGGAAGAGAGATCTAAACAGTCAAAACAAGAAGAGCAAATGGTAAAGATGCCAGAGAACAAAAGCCCAAAAAAAAATGGGCATCACTGCACCCCCCCCCAGAGGGGGCAGGGAATTGCTGCCCAAACAGGGTTGCCTGAGTAACAGTGTGGCAGACCCCTCCCCCAGAAGACAGGCTGGGAGAACAAGAGTCCAACAAAATAGGTGCATCTTGCTTGGGTTGTGGTCAATACTTTGGACTCTGTACATTCCCTCAACCACCCCACAACAGAATGACTGGGAGGAAGAACCACCAAAATAGGAAAGACCCAGAGACTGTGACTTCTGCCACATATTTACAAATGGATACAGATATAACCAAGATGTAGGAAATGGACTTCACAGTAACAGTTATGAAGACGATAGCTAGAATGGAGAAGTGGTTTAATGGCAACATAGAGTCTCTAAGAGCAGAAATGAAAGTTGAACTGGCAGAACTTAAAAATGCTATCAATGAGATCCAATCTAATCTAGATACTCTAACAGCTAGGGTAAGCGAGGGAGAAGTTACAGAGAAAATCTATAGAAACAAGGACTTCACAGGCAACATAATGACAATAAATTCTTATCTTTCAATAATCACTCCCGACGTGAAAGGCCTAAATGCTCCCATAAGATGGCACGGGGTTGCAGATTGGAAAAAAGACAGTAACCATCCATATGCTGTCTACAAGAGACTCATTTTGAACCTAAAGATACATTTAGACTGAAAGTGAAGGGATGGAGATCCATCTTCCATGCCAACAGACCTCAAAAGAAAGCCAGGGTAGCAATTCTTATACCAGACAATTTAGATTTGAAGCTAAAGACTATAGTTAGAGACACAGAAGGAGACTATATCATTTTTAAAGGGTCTATCCAACAAGAAGATCTAACAATTGTAAATATCTATATCCCCAACATGGGAGCAGCCAACTACATAAGCCAACAGTTAACCAAAATAAAGAGTCATATTGATGACAATACGTTAATTGTAGGAGACCTCAATACTCCACTCTCAGCAATAGACAGCTCATCTAAGCAGAAAATCAACAAAGAAACAAGAGCTTTGAATGACACACTGGACCAGGTGGACCTCATAGATACATACAGAACATTCCACCCTAAAACAACAGAATACGCATTCCTCTCGAGTGCACATGGAACTTTCTCTAGAATAGACCACATACTGGGTCACAAATCGGTCTCAACCAATACCAAAAGACTGAGATTATTCCCTGCACATTCTCAGACCATAATGCTTTAAAGCTGGAACTCAATTACAAGAAAAAATTTGGAAGAAATTCAAACACTTGGAAGCTAAAGACCACTCTGCTCAAGAATGTTTGGGTCAACCAGGAAATCAAAGAAGAACTTAATCAATTCATGGAAATCAATGAGAATGAAAACACATCGGTCCAAAACCTATGGGATACAGCAAAGGCGGTCCTAAGGGGGAAATACATAGCCATCCAAGCCTCACTCAAAAAAAATAGAAAAATCCCGAATTCACCAACTAACTCTACACCTTAAAGAACTGGAGAAAAGCAACAAACGATGCCTAAGCCACACATTAGAAGATAAATAATTAAGATTAGAGCAGAGATGAATTAGAAACCAGAAGCACAGTAGATCAGATCAAAGAAACTAGAAGCTGGTTCTTTGAAAGAATTAATAAGATCGATAAACCACTGGCCAGACTTATCCAAAACAAAAGACAAAGGACCCAAATTAATAAAGTTACGAATGAAAGGGGAGAGATCACGACTAACACTAAGGAAATAGAAACAATTATTAGAAATTATTATCAACAATTATATGCCAATAAATTAAGCAACCTGGAAGAAATGGATGCCTTCCTGGAACCCTAAAAACTCCAAAGACTGAAACAGGAAGAAATTGACAACCTGAATAGGCCAATAATCAGTAACGAGATTGAAGCAATGATCAAAAACCTCCCAAAACACAAGAGTCCAGGGCCTGATGGATTCCCTGGGGAATTCTACCAAACATTCAAAGAAGAAAGAATACCTATTCTCCTGAAGCTGTTTCAAAAAACAGAAACAGAAGGAAAGCTTCCAGACTCATTCTATGAAGCCAGCATTGCCTTAATCCCCAAACCAGTTAAAGACCCCATCAAAAAGGAGAATTTCAGACCGATATCCATGATGGATATGGATAACAAAATCCTAATAGGATCCAACAATACATTAAAAGGATCATCCACCATGACCAAGTGGGATTTATCCCCGGGATGCAAGGGTGGTTCAACATTCACAAATCAATCACTGTGATAGAACACATTAAATAAGAGGAGAGAGAAGAACCATATGGTTCTCTCAATTGATGCAGAAAAAGCATTTGACAAAATACAGCATCCTTTCCTGATTAAAACTCTACAGAGTACAGGGATAGAGGGAACATTCTTCACGTTCATAAAACCCATCTATGAAAAACCCACTGCAAATATCATCCTCAATGGGGAAAAGCTGAGAGCCTTTCCCTTAAGATCAGGAACATGTCAAGGATGCCCAGTCTCACCATTATTGTTCAACATAGTACTAGAAGTCCTAGCAACAGCAATCAGACAACAAAAAGAAATAAAACGTATTCAAATTGGCAAAGAAGTCAAACTCTCTCTCTTTGCAGATGGCATGATACTTTATGGGGAAAACCCAAAAGAGTCCACCCCCAAATTACTAGAACTCATACAGCAATTCAGTAATGTGGCAGGATGCAAAAGCAATGCACAACAATCAGTTGCTTTCTTATACACTAACAATGCAAGTGTAGAAAGAGAAATTAGAGAATCGATTCCATTTACAATAGCACCAAAAACCATAAGCTACCTCAGAATAAACCTAACCAAAGAGGTAAAAGATCTATACTCTAGGAACTAGAGAACACTCGTGAAAGAAATTGAAGAAGACACAAAAATATGGAAAAACATTCCATGCTCATGGATCAGAAGAATAAACGTTGTTAAAATGTATTTTGCCCCAAGCAATCTATACCTTCAATGCCATCCCGATCAAAATTCCAATGACATTTTTCAAAGTGCTGGAACAAACAATCCTAAAATTTGTATGGAATCAGAAAAGACCCCGAATCGCCAAGGAAATGTTGAAAAATAAAAACAAAGCTGGGGGCATCATGCTGCCTGATTTCAATCTATATTACAAAGCAGTGATCACCAAGACAGCATGGTACTGGCATGAAAACAGACGTATAGACCAATGGAACAGAATAGAGAGCCCAGATAGGGACCCCCAACTCTATGGTCAAATAATCTTCGACAAAGCAGGAAAAACTATGCAATGGAAAAAAGACAGTCTCTTCAATAAATGGTGCTGGGAAAATTGGACAGCTATATACAGAAGAATGAAACTCGACCATTCTCTAACACCATTCACAAAGATAAACTCAAAATGGATGAAAGACCTCAATGTGAGACAGGAATCCATCAAAACCCTAGAGGAGAAGACAGGCAGTAACCTCTTTGACATCACCCACAGCAACTTCTTTCAAGATACATCTCCAAAAGCAAGTGAAACAAAAGCAAAAATAACTTTTGGGACTTCATCAAGATAAAAAGCTTCTGCACAGCAAAGGAAACAGTCAACAAAACAAAGAGGCAACCCACAGAATGGGAGAAGATATTTGCAAATGACACTACAGATAAAGGGCTGGTATCCAAGATCTATAAAGAACTTCTCAAACTCAACACCCAAAAAACAAATAATCAAGTCAAAAAATGGGCAGAAGACATGAACAGACACTTCTCCGAAGAAGACACAAATGGCTAACAGACACGTGAAAAAATGTTCATCATCATTAGCCATCAGGGAAATTCAAATCAAAACCACATTGAGATACCACCTTACACCAGTTACAATGGGAAAAATTGACAAGGCAAGAAACAACAAATGTTGGAGAGGTTGTGGAGAAAGGGGAACCCTCTTACACTGTTGGTGGGAATGCAAGTTGGTACAGCCACTTTGGAAAACAGTGTGGAGGTGCCTCAAAAAATTAAAAATAGAGCTATCCTATGATGCAGCAATTGCACTCCTGGGTATTTACCCCAAAGACACAGATGTAGTGAAAAGAAGGGCTATATGCACCCCCCCAATGTTCATAGCAGCAATGTCCACAATAGCCAAACTGTGGAAAGAGTGCAGATGCCCTTCAACAGACGAATGGTTAAAGAAGATGTGGTCCATATATACAATGGAATATTACTCAGCCATCAGAAAGGATGAACACCCAACTTTTACATCAACATGATGGACTGGAGGAGATTATGCTAAGTGAAATAAGTCAAGCAGAGAAAGTCAATTATTATATGGTTTCACTTATTTGTGGAACATAAGGAATAACATGAAGGACATTAGGAGAAGGAAGGGAAAAATGAAGGGGGGGGCGGAATTGGAGGGGGAGATGAACCGTGAGAGACTATGGACTCCAAGAAACAAACTGAGGGTTTTAGAGGGGAGGGAGGTGGGGGGATGGGTTAACCTGGTGATGGGTATTAAGGAAGGCATGTGTTGCATGGAGCACTGGGTGCTATATGAAAACAATGAATCATGGAACATTACATCAAAAACTAATGATGTACTGTATGGTGACTAACATAACATAATAAAGTAAAATTTAAAAAAAATAAATAATGAACTATTCTGAACTCAGAATCATTATAGAAGGTTTTTCCCTCTCTTATTCATTCATCAGAGAAATTGTATCTTTTATATGAAACACTTCCAAATAGAAAAACTCTTTATAACCAAAGACAAGCCATAAAAGTAGGACCAACTAGGCTATCAAAATATCTCTAGTTTTCTTTTATATACAAACTATTTTCACTGAAATTATCTAGCTCCTTTTAGTAATATCTATTTGAGACCAAAAGATTACTTCTCATAGCAATTTTTTATAGTTTTAGAAGCAACAAAGTTTTATGGAGAGCAAGTTCTACCTAAAAGTGAATAATAAATTCAATTAAAAAGCAAATGACTGAAAATATCTAATTTCTCTCAGTAGAGCCAAGGATAAGCCTGAAACCTGCTCTCTATCAATTTGGAAATTTCCATTCATATTTCCAAATATCCACTGCAACTATATCATTTTGAAGAAAGTTAGGCTTTCAATATTCCTATCATCAAAAAAGTAGTATTCGGGTGCCCGGGTGGCTCAGTCGGTTAATCGTCAGACTCTTGATATTGGCTCAGGTCATGATCTCAGGGTCATGAGAATGAGCCCCACACTGGGCTCGGCACTCAGTGGGGAGTCTGCTTGAGATTGTATTCCTCTCCCTCTGTCTCTCCTCCCCATGATCTTTCTCTCTCTCTCTCTCAAATAAATAAATCTTTAAAAAAAGTAGTATTCAGTGATTAAGAGAAAGCTGACATCTTTCTCTGCTGCTAACACATACAGTATTTCAGATACTGAGCTCTAAAAAGGGACTAGAGAATTAAGATGTATAATGTTTTAAGATAAAACAGAAATAACTCTCCTTTAGTAACATAAAAATGACAAATGAAATATATATAACATCACTTCATTTAATTATTTATGTTTAAGGCAATATAATTTATATTGGTCAATGTGAAATGGAAATCTTTTTGGAAAAAAAATAAGAAATGTAACCTAGCATTAGTTATAATGTGATCTTTATTTTGGAGCATTATGACTGATTTAATAGTGGTATGGATATTTTAGATTAAAATAGTAATAATTTCCATACTTTGGCTATAGAATTGATATATTACCAGGTACAATAACTTTTATCAATATAAATATCATTATCAAAAACAAAGCAGAATAAGAGACTCAATTCTAAGCTCTGTAGGGTTAACTAATTCCTTCATCATGTCACATAATTACCATTGCTTTTTATGTTGTGAGAGCATTTAAGATTTATTCTCTTAACAACTTCCAAATATATAGTACTTTATTGTTAACCATAATCACAGTGCTGTACGTTACATCCCCGGAATTTATCTTCTAATTGGAAGTTTGTACCCTTTGACCAACATCTCCACATTTCCCCACCCCCCAGCCACTGGTAACCACCTTTGTAACTCTGGTTGTACAAGGTTGGTGGTTTTTTTAGATTCCACATATAAATAAGATCATACAGTATTTCTGACTTACTTCACTTAGCATAATGTCTTCGAGGTCCATCCCTGTAGTGGCAAATAGCAGGATTTTTCTTCTTTTTCATGGCTAAATAATGTTACATTGTATATATGCACCACCTCTTGTTTATCCATTCAACTACTGATTGACACTTAGATTGTTTCTATCTCTTGTCTATTTTGAATTAATACTGAAATAAATACGAGAGTGCAGATATCTCTTTGATATCCTGTTTTCATTTCCTCTGGATATACACCCAGAAGTGGGATTGCTGGATCAACAGTATAGAGGTTCCTCAAAAAATTAAAAATAGAACTATCCAAGCTTCTTCACACACAATTCTTTATAATAATGAAATAATCCTAAATCCCACCTCCTATCCATTGTATCATTGCTCTCATTCATTTCACTCACATACAAGCATACATAAGCATAGGTACATAACTGGATAGATTGCTGCTATTATTTTCAACAAACTGTTGTCTGCTCAACCAATTAAGAATAAGAATTGAAGTGTACAATTCAGTGCTTTATTCTATATTTAAAGAGATTTTCTTTCTTTCTTTCTTTCTTTTTCTTTCTTTCTTTCTTTCTTTCTTTCTTTCTTTCTTTCTTTCTTTCTTTCACCATTATCTCTGGGTTTTGTTTTTGTTTTTGTAGATACACTTTATCAGAACAGGACATCTAGTTCAAGTTTACTGAATGGGTGTATGTGTGTATATGTATGCATCTACTGAAAAAATCATGCAATTTTTATCCTCTATTCAATCAATATGATGTGATGATCTGTTCTATGTGTCAACTTGGCTAGGCTAATCAATCAAACACTAATGTAGGTGTTGCTGTGGAAGTTATTTTGTAGATGTATTAGCATCTATAATCAGTTGACTTTAAGTAAAGGAGATTAGCCTGGATAATTAGGGTGGGTCTGATCCAATCCGTTGAAAGGCTTTAAGAGCAGAACTGAGGTTTCCTTGAGGAAGAAGAAATTCCACCTGTAGACCACAATCTACTGGCAAATTTCAGAGTTGCCTAGTTAACTCCCACACTCACATAAGCCAATTCATTACAATAAATATTAATAAACCAGTTCTGGTATAAAAGGCCTCATGTTGGTCTTCTTCTTGCATCTAGTTTAGTCCACAGAATCTTCCTAAGTAACCCAGGATATCTCACTGCAGGTGAGGGGATGCCACATGTTTTATACCTGGCATGGATCTCATCTATTTATTTCTCTGAATGCCTTTATACGAAGAGTGGCAGGTATATTTGGCTTATGCTGATAATCCTCTGTATCTGTCTGTTGGCATTCTGTCTTGCCACAAGTTACAAACATTTTTTTTCTTTTTGATAGAAAAATGAACACAACCTAGAGGTGGATGGTTTTGTTTTTCTCTATCTAATAAATAATGAATTCAATAATTTGAATAAAAACACACAAAAACAATTATTCTCCCACAAAACTTCACTGAATTGACTTTGAAGGTCTAAATTGCTTTAATTTCTTTGTGTAATTTCCTCTTTCTTTGATACCCTTTTATGTTACATTTGGAATATTTCAAAATAGAATTACTGAGTTCCTGTTTGGTATGGAGCTACTGTATATGAAGAACGTCTATTGATATTCATTATGCAAACCATGAGGGGAAAATAGGATTCCAGAACTGCAGTGACATCTTTGGTCTTCTTCAGGCTGTACCTGTAAAATCCACAGCAACCTGAGGACCTACATTCACAGTAAAATTCCTTGTGACTTCCAAAAATGTGGAGTATAATAATCATCAGTTTAATTCTACTACTTACTTGCTGTATAATTTGGGGAAAACAGCTTCTGAAATTGGGAACTGTTACATAGGATTGTTCTGAAGGTAAATTGAGATAAGCCTAGGTAGTTTTTAAATTTTGCTTTACCTTTATCTTAATTGACTTCATGCTTATGCCTTGTCAATTTAAAATCAATTTAAATAATTTTACTTTCAAGTTAATAAATTCCAGAGCCTTCTTGCATAGGTGTGATATCCATCCATCCCTGTCCCCCACACACACCAGCAGTCTATTATCTGCCAAGTATTTTAGAACCTGAATTCATGCATAATATGAATTAAGCCTTTAAGGGATTTAACAGTTTAACAACACTCAGCTTTAGTGAACACACAACACTTGAATACACTCTTTTCTCTTTTTTTCTTTTAACAGATAACAAGGTTTGCAGAATGCTAGTTTGGTATAGCAAAGGCCTATTTGTTCTGTCTCTTGGTTCACTAAATTGCATCTACATTAGAAACTACAGTAATCAGTTATTCTTAAGTCTCCAAAGAGAAGTTCCATAAACACTGATCTGCTTTATCAATGACTTTGCCAAATTAGGGTCATAGGATATACCACAAATTGATTAATTATTTTCTGTTTTTATGACATTTACAACTTTAAATCCTACTCAAAATTTTAATTATTTGATTCGGTCTTTATAGTCATTAATACTGACTACACTTATGGTTCTCTTGGGTGATGAATCAGATAGATGACCTCAGGAGAGGGCTCCTTACACATACTCTAAGTCTTGGCAAGGCTCAGTTCCTTAGAGCCCACAGAAGGACATCCTCCATTTAATAGGAACACTGATTCAGGAAGGTGAGTGTGAATGACTGCACAGTAGTTAGACTGAGAGCTAATGAACAGATGTGTTATAGTTTTGGCTTCCCAGGCTCTCTAAAAGTCTTTTCAAATTACCTCCCACATAAATTGGTGTTAATGATTGTGCAAGACTCTCTCTAAGAAGCACTATGCTTAGACTAAAGGGAATTTTCAATACTTTTGGGGAAACATTTTTCATCTATATTAAGAATAATTCTTTTCACACCTATGCTCTAGCTCTGCCTCTCAGCAAAAGAAAATGAGCTGCTCTGCATTTGTTTCCCAATGCAAAGAAAGACATTTAATTTCTCGGGCAATGGATGGTAACTTAGAGCAATGTGTAGAATCTAAAATGGAAAATGCATACAACTACAAGATGAGTGGACTGTCTCATCCACAGACAATAACCCGTCCCTAATGAGTCATTTTCCTCTATATAAATTGAGGAATGTGACAAGGGTACAGAATGTTTTTCCCTCATGAGGAAAAAAATTTACCTGCAAAGATATGCTAATCATATTAGGCTGATGCATCCATTCATAGCACATCATTCTTTTTCTCTATATTAAGAATCTGCCTTCTTATTGCTACTGCGCAACTAAGAGAAAGAAAAGAAGAATTTTTTAATAAAAACATTTTATCTAGAAGGAGGCTGGACGTGAGCTCTCTAACTACAAATTCAAAACCAAATGACAAGAATAGAAATAAGAAGAATTTGCTGTGTATATTAACTTTCTATTGTTAATGTTTTTACTAGGCTGTTAGAAGATTATTGCTAGATATAATTAGGAATGAAGAGCTTAGGTTTTTTCAGGCTATAAATTTATTTAATTCTCTTATTTTGTATGTGAGTTGAGCTTTAATCTTTTATCTGTTTTCTTAAAACACTTGCCCTGAGAATCAAGGATTAAATACAAGATATTCTTCTCTGTTTCTCTTCAGTCCCATCTGCACAAAGAGTATTCTTTGATGTGTACTCTAAAGCTGATTCCTTTGATTATTTTTTAAACTCCCAGTCTACACTCTAATCAGGTTTTAAAACTATATTCCTGCATTAACATTATGTATGCGTGCACCAGTGCTGAGCTAATGGGCTAGGATGAGTCAGATCTCCATATATTTTTATGTTTTTTTCCCCTCAGTTTGTCTTCATTTCAGATTGAAAACTCCCTTTACTTAGCCAATTTTTTAAATGAACTTCATAAATCTCCTCACGTAAAGCACAAGCAGCAGAATTTATTTAAAGTGGAAAACTTTTTCTCCCAATGCACTTTTGTAGATTTTGCTGTAAAGGGAAATCAGTTTTAAACAGGCAGGACTGCTTTGCACTGAAAGAAAATTAAATTCTTGCATCCCTGTGCATACTGCACGCATGATATGCTTTCCATATGATTTCTACCTACGTGATCATCACTCAGCACTGAAAAAGCTCAGGGGCAAAAGAAGGTCAGAAAGGTATGAGGAGAGCAACAAAAATCAAGATGAAGTGAAAATGACTTAATTTCCATATTTCATCTGAAGTGCAAGCTCAAAAGAGAGAAGTGCTCACTCATCTTCCTCTTCACCAAAGCCTTCCCTGCAGCCACACTTCAGTTAAGTGAGGGTAAAACAGGATTCTGCATTGAGTTCAGTCAACTTTCTTAGATGTGTTATCACAAGGAATTCTAGTTGCCAGGTGGCTCACTTGTCAATGGGAGATACCAAACAATCATAGTAATGGATAAGTGAAGAGCTTTTTACAGTTATCAGGCACATTATCACATTTGTGTCATTTAATCCTTACAAAAAACACTACCAAAGAAGATTAGTTTTATTATAATTGATGAGTCAACAGTGGCCAAGAAGTTAACTGATGGGAACAAGATCTACT
Source organism: Halichoerus grypus (assembly GCF_964656455.1). NCBI lineage: Eukaryota > Metazoa > Chordata > Mammalia > Carnivora > Phocidae > Halichoerus > Halichoerus grypus. The sequence goes on from NC_135716.1 coordinate 51,113,197, forward strand.
AATGTCCAACAAGTAGTGGGTAACAGTGGTTTTCAGACTCCAAACCCATGTTATTCCCAATACATGAAACTGCTTTGAAAGATGCCCTTGAATATCCATCCTAATGGATAAATATTCTTCTATAAACTGAAAGACAGAAATGTCTTTTCTGAAGCCCCACACATTGCAGGAATTGTTTGTAAATGAGCCAACTCCTAGGGCTTTTTTCTACTTATGTCCTTGAGCAGGAATATTGTGCATCTATGATTGAGCCAGGTCTTTTATTATTTTAACTTTTTTATTTGAATTAAAAAGTAATACATACATAATCATAACCAAAAAAATCAGATAAACAAAAAGAAGGAAATTTATAATATCCATAAACCTACACGGGTGCTTGTTGTTGTTGTCGTTAACTTAAAAAAACAAATTTAGACTTAAAAAAAGCAAAAATAGTACAGACAAGCTCCCATATAACCTCACATACTTTTCTCTAATGTTAACAGCTTATATAATCATAGTATAATTATTAAAACCAGAAAATGAACGCTGGCCCAATATTATTAAACTTCACATTTTATTTCACGGGTTTTTCCACTAACGACTTCTTTTTGTTCCAGATTCTGATCACAAACCTCACATTGAATTCTTTTCATGTCTCCCTAACTCTCCTTCATCTGTGACAGTTCCTCAGTCTTTCCTTGTCTTTCATGAACTAGACTCTTTGAAGAGTACTGGTCAAGTGCCTGAGTTGTGGTGTGTCTGATATTTTCTCATGATGGGGATGAGGCAATGAATTTTTGGCAGGAACATAACAGAAGTATTGTGCCCTTCTCTTGCATCACATCATGGTGTATATGACATTATATAATGGGAAGTTAATCCTGATCCAATGTAGTGTCTGCTAGGTTTCTACATAGTAAAGTTACTATTTTCCCATAAAATATAAAACATATGTTGAAGATTATTTTGAGACTATGCAAATATTATCTTTCTCTCAAAATCTGGCTCACTAATTTTAGCATCCATAGTGGATCTTGCTTGCAACAATGAGTACTATGGTGTTTCTGTTTCCCCCATTGCTTCTATATTGTAATAGAATATACAATCAGAATTCTTCTATAATGAAGAGATAGCCCTTTGCCCCACTTAACTGCTTAACTGACTGCACCACCCAGGCACTTAGGTATTTATGGTATTTATTAAATTACTTATGTGTATCAATATGGATTCATGGATAATTCTTTTATTCAATAGTATTATGGTAGAAAAAAAATAATCATCCCCCAAAGAATCCCTGGAACTTATTAATATGTTCCCTTACATGTAAAAAGATACTTTGCAGATGTAATTTAGGTAAGGACAGATCTTGAGATGGGGAGGTTTTCCTCAGTTATCCAGTGGATACAATCTAATCACAGGAGGCTTTAAAGTAGAAAACAAAGGAAGAAGAATGGGTCAGAGGGATGCGACATGAGAAAAGACTTGACCTATTGTTGCTGGTTCTGACGATGAAGAAGGAAGCCACAAGCCAGGGAATGAAGTGGTCTCTAGAAGCTGTGATCAGCTTCTGACTGACAACCATCAGGAAAATGGTACCCCAGCCCTAGAATTACAAGGAACTGAATAACAGTTAACATAAAAGAGTGCTAACAACATAAAAGAGTGAAGGAATGGATTCTCCTGCAGAGCCATTGCAAAGGCATGCAGTGATGCGGACACTTTGATGTAACCTGCACAGATCTGTATCAGACTTTTTACCTCTACTATTTTAAGATAATAAATAGGTGCTAAGTCAGTACATTTGTGGTAATCTCTTAATGACAGCAATAGAGAACTAATAAAATCATCTTTTCTTTTTTTTCCTGCAAATTGTTCCAGCTTTGGTCATTGGAAGCCTTTCATTTGAGCTAGGTCTTTTGATCATTTTGATAATTGGTAACATTTTCCTCATTTGAATTTATCATGCAGTCAATCTGCAAAGCAAGAGGATGAAATAAAAAGTCTGATGATTTCACACAAACAGAATTCATTTTAAGATTACCTCCACATGTTCAGAAGAAAGCCACGAAGGGATATAATTTAGCCAGCCATTACAATTTTTTAAAATATTTACTTATTTGAGAGAGAGAGAGCACCCACGGGGAGAGAGGGGCAGAGGGAGAGGAAGAATCCCAACAGGCTCTGCACTGAGCGTGGAGTCAACATGGGGCTCAATCTCATGACCCTGAGATCATGACCTGAGCCAAAACCAAGAATTGGATGCTTAACTGACTGCACCACCCAGGCGCTCCAGCCCATTATAATTTTTAAAAACTCAATTCAAATTATTGAAGTATGGAGGCCATGGGCATCATTTCTCCAATTTGTTAAAATGAGAGTATGTGTATTTCTGCTTTTACTAGGTTTGAAACTAGTTGGAAAAGTAGGGGTAAGCCAGAACTCAAAACAGAAAATAGTTTAAGGAATGGGTAAAAGGCAGGCAATAAGTCACATGCCTCCTCCTACCTGGCTTGGTTTACAAAAGCTATAGTGAGTGAAATTTTAGGCCTGCCTGATGGTGAGAATTAACATTTCTTCAGTGGTGATTAATAATTAGATTTCTGTAATTTGAGATTAGATTTCTGTAACTTGAAAAGTAGTATTCTTAGAAAAAGAATATATTGGTATCAGTCATTTTAAGTAATTTACAAATGACATCTAGTCCCTCTGAAAAATCAGATTTTTCATGGGACAGTGCAGTGAGAAGGGTACACTGGACATTTAGATAGGAAGAGGTGCCACAGAGTGGGAGAAGAGGGGACCTATAAAAGTAATATAATAGACATACTGATCAGTAATTGTCTACATTACAATTTGACTGATCCAGCCTTATAGGGATTCTCATATGCCTCCAAACTAGTCTTGCACAACTATGACTATGTTGACAAAAACATACTCCTTAAATTTGTTGAGAACAGAAACTATATCTTATTTAACTTTGATTTCCTAGCTCAGTTCCTCACACATAGTGCATTCTCTGTATATTTCTATGTAATAGATAAATGAATAAAAGAATGAATAAAAACTTAAAATAGTGTGGGATATATGTAGCAATTCTGCTATAGTAAATATTCTCCACAATAACTCAAGTATCTGAGGATGAAGAATTCATGGTTTATAAATGCCAGTTATCTGTATGGGAAAATACCTCATATGCAAAACTTTGTGTTTTATTTTTCATTTTTTCTCATAATGTGCTGGTAAGATAATTTAAATTTTACACAAAAAAAATACTACACACACACACACACACACAATAGAACAAATCCTCTCCATGATATTAAGAAAGAATACAGAAAAGTAAAAAGAATAAGAATAAAATTCAACAGGGGAATTTTAAAGACACTTTTACTCTAAGAAAACAATGTAGATGTGAGATGAGGATTAATAAAAACTGATACCATAAGCACCACATGAAAAATAATTTATGCCAATTTGATGTCAAAGCAACATGCTACCTACTGTCATTTTTGTTTGACAGTAGCTTAAAGAAAGTCTAATCTGAAAGGTTCATCAGTTAAACCTCTGGATTCAGCAGTTCATTAATTTTCTAGGATTTCCTTTTCTTAGTATCTTTCTCCCTCAATCTTTTTCTTCCTCTCTTTCTTTTTGGTAGGCTATTTTTCTTGTCACCAGATTCTACAGAAGGCGCTTGGGAGAAATCATCCATAAATACATTTGTTTTGTTCAGTCCTCCACATATTTTTAGGAATTTGAATGGGGAAAATCATTACCTTACAGAAAAAATCAGAGCTGGACAATACTTTATCACTGTCAGAATTGTTTTCAGGTGATTATTAGACCTGTTTTGCTCCCAAAATAGCAATCTCCTTTCAATAGTCTGTTCCATAAGCAAAGCATCAATAACTAATGTTTAATCTGTTACTTTGTGTCTGGATCAGAATTAGCCAGATTTCAGATTAGCATTGAGGAGTTCATATGAGTTGCTAATACCTGTCATTTAAAAATCAATTTCCCTTCCTCACTATCTCCTTTTTTCTTTATTTCTATCTTGTGTGTAAGTTCTACTGTTTCTTGTTTGCATGATAGCAGCTAACATATATTCCAACTCATTTTTCTGTAAGCATATTGTATAGTAATTTACAAATCTTTCCTCATGAGTTAATATTCCAATCTGTTGGTAACCTAAGCAACTTTATTAAACTTTAAGATTCCCACCACCATTTCCTAGAACATCATAACTCGCCAGAGTTTGTTACCCACTAAATTTCCTAAGATATGAAAATTCTCCTACAGCAATTACTTGCTGCATAAAGCAAAATACAGATTTAAATACACAATAGAAACAGAATGCAGAAAAATAGGGATGTAATTTATGAGATATTAAAATGAAGTCTTTATATTCCACATTTTATCTGGAGTCTAACATCTGTAAAAACCCTAACATTCTGCAGCCGCCTCTCTGAGGAGGGCTGCAACATAACTGCTCTGACCCGATATTCATTAAACAGCAAAGATTTAAAAACACTGACGATACCTCTAAGTTGTAAAAGTATTGCTGAAGATCCCCCAATGTACACTGCTCAAGGCATTATAAATACAAAGCAATTTAGTGATATAAATCATGACCCTCTAAAATAGTTAAATTTTTATAATAAATTTAAATATGGAATTATTTAGTAAATAGTCCTGAAATAAGTAGAGAAAACCAGCATATACCAAACAATATTGAAATATTAATTAAAGCCAAAATTGGAAGCAAATTAATTGTTCATTTTCAGGGAATCTTGAACTATGATTTATCCATTCAATGCAATATTATGCCACCATTCTATATATTTATCTAATGTTTATTTACATAAAATGCATACTATATATACTAATTGCATTGTTCTAAAGTTTCAATTACAATATTGAAATTATATGTTGAATATGGTTACAATTATGTTTTATTTAAGCCACACAGAGTACAAAAAAAGAAAGAAATTTGCTCTAAAATGTCATTAAGTGATAAGTGATTTTCTTTTTTCTTTTTTTTTCCCACAAGTAACTTCTAAATAACTTATTGTTATGACTTTTCCTCAATCTCTCTTTCTTGACCTTTTCATAGAAGTACTTAAGGTAAGTACTTCTCTCTTGGTTTCTGAATAAATATCTTTCCTGGTTTTATTCTGGTTTATTTTTATCCTCTATTGTACTTTCTAATTTAGGTGTGTGATCTAAAAATGGAGATTCCAAATCTAGAGATTTCAACTAAATCTCTAAAATAGAGATGTCAACTCTATTTTAAGCTTACTCTGTATTTTCTTTTTTCTCCAGCTTTGTTGAGATATACAGTTGACCCTTGAACAACACAGAGGTTAGGGGCACCTAACCACCAACTCCGTACAGTCAAAAATCCACATATAAATCTGACTCCCCAAAAACTTTACTAATAGCCTACTATTGACCAGAAGCATAAACAGTTAACACACATTTTGTATATGTATTACACATACTGTATTCTTACAATAAAGTAAGCTAGAGAAAAGAAAATGATGAGAAAATCATAAGGAAAGAAAATACACTTAAGTACTGTACTGTATGTCTTGAAAACAATTTGTATATAAGTGACCCTTTGCAGTTCAAACCTGTGTTGTTCAAAGGTCAACTCTAATTAACACATAATATTATGTAAGTTTAAGGTGTAGAGTGTGTGGACTTAATAAGCATATATTGCAAAATGATTACCACCATATTATTAGCTAACATCTCCATCATGTCATATAATTTTCATTTCTTTTTTGCGATGAAAACATTTAAGATCTACTCTCTTAGCAACTTTCAGGTACATAATATAGTATGATTAACTATTATCACTATGCTATACGTTAAGTCCCTAGAACTTATTTACCTTATAACTGGAAATTTTTACTCTTGACTAACAACTCTCTTTCTCCCCAAACCTCCCAGCCCCTCATAACCACCAGTCTTGCCATTGTTTCTAGGAGTTTCATTTTTTTAGATTCCACAGAAAAGGAAGATCATATAGTATTTGTCTTTCTCATCTTAGTTACTTCACTTAGCATAAAGTCCTCAAAGTCCTCCATGTTGTCACAAATGGCAAATGTCCTTCTCTTTTACGGCTGAATAATATTCCTTTGTTATACATAGGTAGCGCATCTCCTTTATCCATTCATCCATAGATGGACACTTAGGTAGTTTCCATATCTTGGCTATTGTGACTAATGCTATAATGAGAATAGGGTGCAGATACCTCTTCAAGATTCTGTTTTCATTCTTTTTTGAAATACCCAGAAGTGGGGTTCCTGGATCACATGGTAATTTTATTTTTAATTTTTTGAGGAACCACCATACTGTTTTCCATAGTGACTGAACCAATTTATATACCCCACAACAGTGCAAGGGGCTTCTTTTTTCTCCACATCCTCTCCAACACTTATATTTTGTCTCTTTGATAACAGCCATCCTAACAGGTATAAGGTGATATCTCATTGTGGCTTTGATTTGCATTTCCCTGTAGACTAGTGAAACTGAGCACCTTTCCATGTACCTTTTGGCCTTTTGAATGTCTTCTTTAGAAAAATGTCTACACAGGGGGGCACCTGGGTGACTCAGTCGTTAAGCGTCTGCCTTCGGCTCAGGTCATGATCCCAGGGTCCTGGGATCGAGCCCTGCATCGGGCTCCCTGCTCAGCAGGGATCCTGCTTCTCCGTCTCACTCTGCCTCTCCTATACGCTTGTTCTTTCTCTCAATAAAATCTTTAAAAAAAAAAAGAAAAGAAAAAAAGAAAAATGTCTACACAGGTCCTCTGCCCATTTTTTAATTGGGTTTGGTTTTTGCTACTATTAAAATATCCATACTACCCAAAGCAATCTGCAGATTCAATGTAATCCTTATCAAAATCCCAATGGCGTTTTTCAAAAAATAGAACAAACAGTCCTAAAATTTGTATGGAACCACAAGAGACCCCAAATAGCCAAAGCAATCTTAAGAAAAAGGAACAAAGCTAGAAGCATCACACTTCCCTATTTCACATTATATTATAAAGCTATAGTATTCAAAACAGTACACAGTATTGGCACAAAAACAGATACACAGATCAAAGGAACAAAACAGAGACTCCAGAAATAAACACATGCATATATGATCAATTAATTTATAACACAGAAGTCAAGAATATACAATGGGGAAAGTACAGTCCCTTCAGGAAATGCGCCTGAATCTAATATAATGTTATATGTTCATTATATCTCAAAAAAGCAAAAAAGATCATTAGCAAAAGCAATCCCAGTTCCATATTCTGAAACATCCTAAACTGTGCTTTACTTGAAATTAACCTTCCTCAAAACATCTATGGACTTTCAACCTGGAAGTTATCCAGAATCACTTCAACCTCAAAATCCACCTACAAATTTGAAAACCCTAATGATGTCTGATGAGCAGCTAGGTTTACAAATCACTTCTCTTGTACCTCTTGTTTCAATTTCCTCTTGTCAATTCTAATTAATTTTATTACTATACTCATCTTTTTTTTCAAAGACTTTATTTATTCATTTGAGAGAGAGAGAGAGACAAAGAGAGCACAAGCAGGGGAGCAGCAGAGGGATAGGAAGAAGCAGACTCCCCGCTGAGCTGGGAGCCCAACATGGGGCTCCATCCCAGGACCTGGAGATCATGACCTGAGCTGAAGGCAGACAATCAACCATCTGAGCCACCCAGGCGCCCCATTAGTATACCCATCTTTAACAGAAACTTGAATCTTCTTTTTACTCCATCTCATAAAAGTGTGATTCTTGTATGATGGGTCAAATACAATGACATTGAATGGGCGAAAGTAATAGGAAGATAGATGTCTCTTTGATAATAATAATCAGGCCTAGTTTTTGTCTAACCTTTCAAAATTTATTCTTTTCGGACTGATTCCCTATTATTGTAAATCTGTGTAACAATATGGTCTGTGGAAGCCTCTTACTCAGGAAGAGCTCTTTACTTGAGAAGGCTTTCATGACTGATTTAGCATAGGCCTCACATGTAAAATTAATACTTGATGTGGTATACTCTGATGTGGCTCACTGCAGATCACCAGGACTGATATGGGCCCAACCACGATTCTAAAGACAAATCCAAGCTAATTATGAAATATTCTTTTGGCCTATCTTATAAGCACTTATCTTTCTCAAGGGATATCTGTAATCATGGTAGTTAACAGGTCAGGATTTAGAGAATATGAGCCACAGCAGTATAAGTTTGAATCTTACTAATGAAATAACTACCAAGAGTACCCCAGCCCTGCTGAGACTGAGGCTTTTCATATGACCTTGACCTGGCCAAGGTTGTTTCAGAAACTGCCTCCTGTTACACAGTATCATGGGCAACAGGATTGACATTCTCATAATTTTCAAATAATGTCTGTCCACACCTAGAATACTGTGTGCATTTATGATTCCCATTCCTTAAGAAATAAAACAGAGTTTGAAAAGAATAATAAATGATTAACTAAATAATAAAAGAAATATTGTTACTGCTTTATGAAGTGAAATTTAAAAGATTAGAATCGTCTTTTCATTCTGTAAAACAAAAGCTACGAAAAAACTCAAACTGTGAAGAAAAACCTGAACTGTGTAAAAGTGACTTTATTTACCAAATCACTAAATAATGGGATGTTGATTTTACTTCCAAAACACTTGTTGAATCCACCATGTCTTCATCTCCATGGAAGCCAGTCTAATTTAACATACTATCATCTCATCTGGACTAAGATTCTAATTAGTCCTCACTCTCTATTCTTCCTTTACCCTAGTCCACATTCCATATACATTTAGTGTTTTCAAACTAAACTTGGGTCCAGGTCAAGATGGCAGACTAAGCATGTATACATACACTATAACTCTCCTGAGACACTAATTAAAATTATTATATAAATAAATGTGCAAAGAACAATATAATCCTACCACAAAGAAAACAGAATGAAAGTCACCAATAGAGGAGGGATTTCAACTAATTCTAGTGAAGCAGAGTTAAGTAGACATCACCTAGAATTCTGGTAGTCAGCCCACCTAGCAGATGCCCAAGGAGACCATAAAGTCAAAGACTGAAAGTTAACAGAAATTAAGAGTAAGGAATGGAAATGAAAAGGTATTATTTGAAGGCTTAAACAGAAAAGAGGCAATGATCCCACTAGTCTCTCAGGCCCTGGAGAAAAATGAAAGCCACAAGGCAACTAAATCCCTGCTAAAACAATTGATGGTTATGTTCTAAAAAAAAAAAACAACAAAATAAAACAAAACTGTTCTAAACTCTAAGGAAAGCACTAAGGCAATTATAGTATCCCAGAGTATTCTGAATTCTTGCACTTAATAGCCTTACTAAAATAGCCTGTTTGTTCCAGAGTGAGACAGTCTGTTGAAAATTCTATCCACAAATACATGAACTATAATTATCCTTCGTATCACCTTACATTAAATATGAATGCATGAGCAGGAATTACTAGATATTTAAGGAAAGGCTGCATCATAGGGAAAAAATGATCAAAACAAGCAAAGAAAAAAAAATCCAAAACACTGACTGGGGGAGGTGCACATATTTCAACAAATAAAGAAAAATTTTAGGAAAATTAATTAGTAAGCTCAATGCTATAAGAAGTACATTTAGAAACCAAGAAGAATTTCTTGAAAAATAAAAGATGCAATTACCTAAATAAAAAGAAACTAATTACATAAATGTTAGAAGATAAAGCTAAAGAAATCTCCTTAATATAAGCATATTTATATTTTATCATATCATTTATCACATTATATATATATATCATTTATCATATATGTTATTTATGTATAACATATTATATATATATACACATATATATATATATATCAAGCAAAGGAATTATTTTTACTTGAGAGGTATCATCTAGCTAATAGGAATTCAAAAAAAAAATGAGAGTGAGAGAATAATAGAGGATAATTTACCAAAGCTGAAGGGAGGCATTCATCATCAAAATAAAGATTCTATAAATTATTAAGCAGGGTGAATAAAAATAAGTGACCCACACTGCAATTCCATATTACCAATGATAAAAAGAAGACTCCTAAAAGATTCTAAAGAGTAAAAGAAAAACAGATTGCTCACAAATTAACCTTTCTAAGACTGCAAACAGACCTCTTATCATCAAAGGTAGCTGTTAGAAGAAAAAAAAATGCCTTAAAAAGTCAGAGAGAAAAATAACAGAAAACCTTTAATGACCAGATCAGCAATTAAAAGTGAGAAAAGAATACTTTTCAAACTGCAAAGACCCAAAGAATTTACCTCATACACATACCTTCTTATTATTAAAGATGTACTTAGTAAAATGAAAGGCAATTAAAAAAAGGACCACTGAGGATCTGACGTACAAAACCCAAGAGGAAAATTCCAGATGGCCATTCGTCTACAGGCATATATCACAATTTTTTCAGTGCTGGACAAGAGAACAGAAGACTCCAGAAGAAATCTTTAGGGAAAAGTTTTATCTACATCTATATGATTTAGATAATATTATATGACTTGAGAAACTAAATGAACATAATATACCATAATAAAGGCAGAATCATAGCAAATACTTATAGAGTATTTACTACGTGTCAGGCATTGTTCTAGGCATTTTATGTATACTAACCCATTAAGTCATCACAATAATTCTATAAAGGATATACTGTTAATATCACTATTTATAGATCACAAAAATAAATCCACACAGCTGGGATGTGATTGAAGCTTTGGCTTCAAATCAGGCAGTCTGACTCCAGGAGAGCCAAAGGAAAATTCAAAAGAAGAAATAAAAACAAAATAAACACAAATTATAAAAGACATAAAGAAAAGAGCCCTTTCATGGTATACTACTTGACTCTGCATCAAACAATATTTGCATAGTCATAATATCTAAACATCATTAACCTTTAACTTTATAATTGCTTGGCAGGACATATCCCCATTCCTAATGTAGCCCATAGAGGAATAGGAATTTTCATTTGACTTCTTAGGTGTGAAAAATAAGAGAGAAACACTCCAAGATTCTCTTCTTTTCTCACCACTCTGTAACTTATCTGATGATATTCCTGGGAGAGTAAGTTGCTTATGCTTATCCCATCATTTTCTTCTTTCTATCCTTCTTCCTCCCTTTTCCTTTCAGAGAAGGTACATCTTGGTTGGCTCTCTCTTCCCATGTGGTTTGCTTATATAAGCTGTCTCTGTCCCTTCAGGGAAGGTCTGTAGTTGTTTTGTTCAGTCTGTTCTGAGTTAATTAGCTTTGGTCTCCTATTTTTCAGTTTTTATTAGCAGTAAAGCAAAGAAGACATTTAAGTCCCCTCCTTCTCTACCCACTCCCTCCTTCTCTCCTTTTCTCCCTCTCTCTCTCTATCGATTCTAAACTTAGAAGAGTAATTCAAGAGTCATAATTACTCACTATTTAATATCCCAAGAATCACCATCTTATATGTCATAACATACAAGTACAAAGATGAAATTCAAATATAAAAAGTGCAACATAAAGTACAATATAATCACAAATGAATTCTATCAGACATTTAAAGAGCTAATACCTATTCTCCTCAAACTATTACAAAAAACAGAAGAGGAAGGAAAGCTTCCAAATATATTCTATAAGACCAGCATTACCCAGATACTGAAACCAAAGACACCACAAAAAAAGTATAAACTACAGGACAATATCCCTGATGAACATAGATGCAAAAATCCTCAACAAAATATTAGCAAACTGCATACAACAATGTATTAAAAAGATCATTAAACATCATCAGGTTGGATTCATTCCCAGGATGCAAGGATGCTTCAATGTTCACAAAGCAATCAATGTCATACACCATATAAACAAAACAAAGGATAAAAATCATATAACCATTTTAATAGATGCAGAAAAGGCATTTGACAAAGTACAGCATCCATTCATGATAAAAACTATCAACAAAATGGGGTTAGAGGGAACATACCTCAACATAATAAAGGCTAAATATAAAAACCCCACAACTAACATCATCTTCAATGGTAAAAAAAACTGAGACCTTTCTGTCTAAGGAATGAGATAAGGATGTCCAGCCTCACAGCTTTTATTCAAAAGTCCTACCCACAACAGTGGGACAAGAAAAAGAAATAAGAGGCATCCATATTGATAAAGAAGAAGCTAAACCGTTACTATTTGCAGACAATATGATATTATACACAGAAAATCCTAAAGACTCCACAAAAAAACTACTAGAAGTAATAAAGAAATTCAGTAAAGTGGCAGGATATGAAATTAATACCCAGAAATTGGTAGTGTTTTTGCAGAGGAAGTCACAGAAAGAGAAATTTAAAAAACAATTTCATTTACTATTGCACCAAAAAAAATAAAATACCTAAGAATAAACTTAACTAAAGAGGTGAAAAACCTGTACTCTGAAAACTATAAAACAATGACGAAAGAAATTGAAGTGGACACAAACAAATGAAAAGATCATTCCATGTTCAGGGACTGGAAAAATTAGTATTGTCAAAATGTCCATATTACCCAAAGTAATCTGCAGATTCAGTGCGATCTGTATCAAAATACCAACAGCATTTTTCACAGAACTAGAACAAATAATACTAAAATTTATATGGAACCAAAGAATACCCCAAATAGCCAAAGCAATCCTGAGAAAGAAGAACAAAGATCAAGGTATCACAATTCCAGATTTCAAAATACACTACAAAGCTGGGGATGTCTGAGTGGCTCAGTCAGTTAAGCATCTGACTCTTGATATCAGCTCAGGTCTTGACCTCAGGGTCATGAGTTCAAGCCCTGCATTGGGCTCCACGCTAGGCATGGAGCCTACTTTAAAAAAATACTACAAAGCTGTAAGAAGCAAAACAGTATGGTACTGGCACAAAAATGGACACATAGATCAAAAGAACATCATAGAGAGCCGAGAAATAAACCCACAAATATATGGTCAATTTATCTATGACAAGGAGGGATAGCATAGAATCAGGCTGATTCAGGAACTTTGGAAGGCTCAGAATTTGGATGTACAAAGTACTTCTAAGATTGGGGCTATAAAAAATCAGAAAACAGGAATATTGGTTAAAATATAGCTATCCACAGACAGCGTCTCTTGACTTCCCACTTTCTGAGATAAGAACATTAACAACTTTATCCTTTCTTGCATTTATCTTTTCTTCTACTTCTTCACATCTCATATTTGTAGTTTTATATTGTACTTTTTTTCTTGTCTTTTTTAAGTTATTTTTTTAAAGAATAGGAACTGTTTATGTTTAATTTCTTTTCATGAGACAGCTACATTTTTTTCTTTTTGAGTATAGTTGACACACAATGTTATATTAGTTTCAAGTGTACAACATAGTGATTTGATAAGTTTATACATCATGCTATGTTCACAAGTATAACTACCATCTATCCCATTACATCGCTATTATAGTATTATTGACTGTATTCCATATGCTCTGCTTTTTATTCTCATGACTTACTCATTCTGTAAGTGGAGGCCTGTATCTCCCTCACCCCTTCACCCAATTTCCCCTTCTCCATCCCCCCTTAAACTATCAGTGTTCTCTGTAGTTATGGTTCTGATTCTGCTTTTTGTTTATTCATTTTTTTTAGATTCCGTTTGTGGGTGGAATCTTATGGTATTTGTCTTTCTCAGTCTGACTTACTTGGTATAATACCCTCTAGGTCCATCCATGTTGTCTTAAATGGCACAATCTCATCCTTTTTTATAGTTGTGTAATATTCTTGTGTATGTGTATACTGCATTTTCCTTATCCATTCTTCTATTTATGGACTCTTAGGTTGCTTCCATGTCTTGGCTACTGTAAATGATTCTGCAGTAAACATAGTTTTTTTGTTTTGTTTTGTTTTTTTGTTTTTAAAGTAGGCTCCATGCACAATGTGGAAACTCACATTGTGAGTTGATCTCATGACCCTGAGATCAAGACCTGAGCTGAAATCAAGAGTCAGATACTTAAGTGACTGAACCACTCAGGCACCCCAGGGGTGCTTATATCTTTTTGAGTTAGTGCTTTCCCTTGGTAAATGCCCAATAGTGGAATTATTGAATCATGTGGTATTTCTATTTTTAATTTTTTGAGAATCCTCTGTACTGTTTTCCACAGTGGCTATATCAGTTTACATTCCTACTAACAGTACACGAGGGTTCCTTTCCCTCCACATCCTTGCCAACACTTGTTGTTTCTTGTCTGCTTGATTTTAGCCATCCTAACAGATATTGTGCTGTTGGTTTGCATTTCCCTGATGATTAGTGATGTTGAGCATCTTTTCATGGTACTGCCATTTTCATGGTCTCTCAAGGAGAATGGAAGTAAACAGGGGTATTTGGTCTGCCATGTTTAAGTTGAAGTCCTGCTATTAATTTCAAGATTGTCTGTTTTTGCAGCTTAGAAGTTGTCTCTGCCACAAAACGTAATTACACCCTTTCCTTAATTCCCTTCCTATCTTTGATTATCTGAGTCATCATTTCAGACACTGTCTTATCAAAACTCCAGCTCCCCTGCTCTTTTACTTTTAGCATCTACCCAGCTAAATGCCAATATTTTCTTTTTGTCTATACCGAAGGGACAGAGGTAATACAAACAAATGAATAAATAAACAACACAACTAGTTCAATAGTGTTACAATTTTATCATCAGAAACATCAGCACATAACTAACCAGCAAGTGTAATTGGTCTTTTGGATATTTTTCCTCTTTCCACTTCCAAAAATAATAGTTCAAATAATATTTCAATCTCTTCCAGCTTCAAAGTATGCTCTCTCTTCACTTTCTTAGCAGATTTAGCTAAGACTTATTTTCACACAGAAAATAAGCAGGAAAAAGATACTAACTTCTCAAAACTAAACAGTTGCAACTACCTTTTTTAGATTCACCTCCTAATACTTACCCCTATTCTGTTGCCAATGTAGTACTTTTCAGTCCTAATTTTATTTCACCTTTCAGTGGCACTTGACAAAGATCCACCTTCTTTATTTCTTTTTTTTAATTTAATTTAATTTTATTATGTTATGTTAGTCACCACACATCATTAGTTTTTGATGTAGTGATCCATGATTCATTGTTTTCATATAACATCCGGTGCTCCATGCAATATGTGCCCTCCTTAATACCCACACTGGGCTCACCCATCCCCTGACCCCCCTCCCCTCTAAAACCCTCAGTTTGTTTCTCAGAGCCCATAGTCTCTCATGGTTCATCTCTCCCACCAATTCCACCCTGCCTTCATCTTTCCCTTCCTTCTCATAATGTCCTCCATGTTATTCCTTATGTTCCACAAATAAGTGAAACCATATGATAACTGACTTTCTCTGCTTGACTTATTTCATTTAGCCTAATCTCCTCCAGTCCCATCCATGTTGATGTAAAAGTTAGGTGTTCATCCTTTCTGATGGCTGAGTAATATTCCATTGTATATATGGACCACATCTTCTTTAACCATTCGTCTGTTGAAGGGCATCTGGGCTCTTTCCACAGTTTGGCTATTGTGGACATTGCTGCTATGAACATTGGGGGGGGTGCATATAGCCCTTCTTTTCACTACATCTGTGTCTTTGGGGTAAATACCCAGGAGTGCAATTGCTGCATCATAGGGTAGCTCTATTTTTAATTTTTTGAGGCACCTCCACACTGTTTTCCAAAGTGGCTGTACCAACTTGCATTCCCACCAAGAGTGTAAGAGGGTTCCCCTTTCTCCACAACCTCTCCAACATTTGTTGTTTCTTGCCTTGTCAATTTTTCCCATTGTAACTGGTGTAAGGTGGTATCTCAATGTGGTTTTGATTTGAATTTCTCTGATGGCTAATGATGATGAACATTTTTTCATGTGTCTGTTAGCCATTTGTATGTCTTCTTCGGAGAAGTGTCTGTTCATGTCTTCTGCCCATTTTTTGACTTGATTATTTGTTTTTTGGGTGTTGAGTTTGAGAAGTTCTTTATAGATCTTGGGTATCAGCACTTTGTCTATAGTGTCATTTGCAAATATCTTCTCCCAATTTGTGGGTTGCCTCTTTGTTTTGTTGACTGTTTCCTTTGCTGTGCAGAAGCTTTTTATCTTGATGAAGTCCCAAAAGTTCATTTTTGCTTTTGCTTCACTAGCTTTTGGAGATGTATGGAATCAGAAAACACCCCAAATCACCAAGGAAATGTTGAAAAAGAAAAACAAAGCTGGGGCGTCACGCTGCCTGATTTCAACCCATATTACAAAGCAGTGATCACCAAGACAGCATGGTACTGGCATGAAAACAGACATATAGACCAACGGAACAGAATAGAGAGCCCAGATAGGGACCCTCAACTCTATGGTCAAATAATCTTCGACAAAGCAGGAAAACATATGCAATGGAAAAAAGACAGTCTCTTCAATAAATGGTGCTGGGAAAATTGGACAGCTATATACAGAAGAATGAAACTCGACCATTCTCTATCACCATATACAAAGATAAACTCAAAATGGATGAAAGACTTCAATGTGAGACAGCAATCCATCAAAACCCTAGAGGAGAAGACAGGCAGTAACCTCTTTGACATCAGCCACAGCAACTTCTTTCAAGATACATCACCTTCTTTATTTCTTTTTTTTTTTTTAAAGATTTTTTTTTTAAAGATTTTATTTATTTATTTGACAGAGACAGAGATAGCGAGAGCAGGAACAGAAGCAGCTGGAGTGGGAGAGGGAGAAGCAGGCTTCCCCCCGAGGAGGGAGCCCGATGTGGGACTCGATCCCAGGACCCTGGGATCATGACCTGAGCCGAAGGCAGACGCTTAACGACTGAGCCACCCAGGTGTCCCTCTTTATTTCTTGAAAAATACTCCCAGCTCTAGCTTTCAGTAAAACTCTATTTTAGTTCTCCTCCCTCCAACATCTTGAAATTCTTTTTTTTTTTTAGATTTTATTTATTTATTTGACAGAGAGAGATACAGCAAGAGAGCGAACACAAGCAGGGGGAGTGGGAGAGGGAGAAGCAGGCTTCCCACAGAGCAGGGAGCCCGATGCAGGGCTCGATCCCAGGACCCTGAGATCATGACCTGAGCCGAAGGCAGATGCTTAACAACTGAGCCACCCAGGTGCCCCCAACATCTTGAAATTCTAATTTGCCAGTCCCCCTTTCTCTTGTTGACCAATAAATGTTGAAATACCTCTAGATTTCTTTCCTAGGATCTCTACATTGCTAATCATCCACTCACTCCCACCATGATCTCATTCATTTCCTAGACTTAACAAGAACTCAGTTTCTATAAAAGTGCTCAAAAATTCTAAACCAATACATGGAGCTGTGCTATTTCCCTACTAGCATGTTACCTCCAAGCTACCGTTATCTCTCACCTAGACTCTTTGTTATATTGGTTATTCTGAATTGCTACTGGCTTCCTCTACAATGTATTTTCTACAAAGCTTCTAAAGAGACAATTCAATCCAAATCTGTCCATGTCACTCCTGTTCTTAAAAATCCCAGTGGCTTCTCTCTGTGTTTAAATTATTAAAATCCAAAATCCCAAGATGGTTTACAAAGTCCTTCCTGATCCAGCTTCTGATGTTATGTCCAGTCTTATGCTTTGCCACCATTCTTTGGGTTCTCTCTTTGCCAGTCATCTTAGATTTCTTTCAGTTTATCAAACTAACTCCCAATCTTTCAAACATCATGTGGTAGATGCTACAAGGTGTTGCCCAGATCCCACTCCAGAAATAAAGGTTTTATTGAGATTGCCACCAGCAGATGTATCTCAACTGTCAGTCGTCTTAGGGATTGCATCAAATTAAAAGAACTGCCTCACCCAAAGTCATGCCCCCTTTGGGGCAGGGTGGGGAGAGTAGCCTATTTCCAATTACTCATTTACAAAGAGGTGTAAAATTTGACTTTCTAGGGTCAATTCAAAGATAACTCTGAAGAATCTTTACACTTCAGAGCCCCCAGTAGGATTGAACAAGGCTTTGTTGAGATTGCATCAAAGCTTGACTTCTCCTTCTGCACATTCCAGTTTTTGTCTCTTCCCTTTCAATAGGTGTTAATGCCAAGAGCACTTCCTAATAACCTGCTGCAAGCAGAGTCCATTTCTCAGGTTGAAACCTGTGACATATGGTGTCACCCCTATTAAGAACATTATATTTCACTTTGTTATTTTCCTCACTGACTTCTCACTGTGTCATTTTTCCATGGAGGCATTCCCTGAGTCCTAGGATAGGGATAAAATTACCTTATGTTGTGACTTTCTACCACTCTTCTCCACTCATAAAAGCCATCATATATTGAATTATTTTAATTCTGCTTTCTCAACTGGATTTAAACTCCAGCTCACTCCACCTACCATGCTGGTCTTCCTCGGTTTTATTTTGTAGTTCATGCTGCCACCTGCTTCTGGTCCTTTCCTGTAACAATTCTTCCCACCTCACGCCATTTAGTTAATCCTCACTCAGCCTTCATGTCTTTGCTTAAAAAGTGTCATGCCAGAGCTTTCTCCATTCCAATTACAAACATTCACTTATTCCTAAATATTAAGGGCATGCTTTTATTCTCTATGTATCTAAGAATGCAGAAACTATATATGCGCTTCCTCCCACTCTACCCTGAAGTATTTTTTTAAAGATTTTATTTATTTATTTGACAGAGAGATACACAGCGAGAGAGGGAACACAAGCAGGGGGAGTGGGAGGGGGAGAAGCAGGCTTCCCGCCTAGCGGATGCAGGGCTCCATCCCAGGACCCTGGGATCATGACCTGAGCCGAAGGCAGACATCTAACGACCGAGCCACCCAGGCGCCCCCTACCCTGAAGTCTTAACATAGTGCTTTACACTCTGAAGATGCTGAACAACTGATTTACTTGAGTTTTTTCAATGCCATCCACATATATATTGCTTTACTGTGGGATACACACTTCTCAGAAGAACCTATCCTTTTCAGAATCCTGTCCCTCCCTCCTTCCAACCCATTTATACTCAGGGATATAAAATTTCTATACTGATAAATAAAAAATGGAGATGAAGGAGAGATGAAGTTTGGGAGCAGAGGCAACTGCTTACTGTCACTTCTCAGAGAGTTCACCTGTCCAGATCTCTCATGTAATTGACACAGGAAGTGAGCCTTTCATTATGGAGCAATGGTAGGGATGGTATAAAAGCAGTTCCTGCCATTTTTCAAGTAATCACTACCTTATACAGTAAAGTTAATTATGTCACAGTTATTTCCTTCCTTAGTTGGACTCAACAGGATGAAAATAACTGTCACATTTCTAATTTATTACACTTGATATTAGTATAATTCTTCAATTTAATAGTATGTGGAGTTTCTTTTGTGAAACCTCATCAATTAGTAAGAAATTGAGGGAGGCCCAAACTTGTCTACAGTTTCTAGAATTTGGTGATATAATTTGGGACTTTAGTATAATAACTTTAATTTATTTACATTATATATATTTTCCTTTGAAAAATACTTTTAGTTCTGTTGTACAACAACATTTAATAACATTTACAAATTAATGCATTGAGGATATCTGGATATAGAATGCTTGATTCAATATTTTTTAACCTAAAAACTATATATCTGTTGTTAAATTGTATACTTTTAATTAATGTTTAAGATAGACTGTGTTATTTTTTGTATTTACTTACTGCACCTTCCTTGAGAGATAATTATACTTCTCTGCCCCACTAATGTCAGGCTTGGCCATGTGGCTTACTATGGCCAGGGAAATGTTAGGGAAACTTTGAAGAGTCACATGTGAGTTGTGCTTCAAGCCTGGATCTTGAAGAGGGTCATGTATATTTATATTCATATTTGTATATATAAGTATATAGAAAGAGGATTGTATATATCTACACATGTACAACCTATACATATATATATTACATACACAGACACATGCATAAATATGCTCACCTTCAAATGTCAGGGAACAAAATGTATTAGAACAAAAACCACATAAACAGAGCTTGTTACCGTTTGTAAGTATCTCACTCTTTTGTCAGGGTCCCTAAGCTTGTGATCTTCTTTTTAAGAGTAGAACTATCCTATTCACAGACTTAGAGAAGGTGTGCACTAGACAGGCTTTTACAGAATAGAGCAGGACCATCGTACATGGGATACAGTGTTCTTCTGTGGGCAACTTCTTTCTCATTTAAGCTGTTCAACTATAGCAACAATGGTATTCATTGGAGAACATTCTATAGTTCTTTTGCCAGTCCCTTGCCAGTCACCTGGTTGGCTGCTATTGCCTTTTTCCAGATTATATTTTAGAAAATGCAAGGGGGGGAGAATGCAATCTTTGGAATGACTATTCCTAGGATCATTCTTTCAGTTTGCCCAGAATGTTCAAATTGCATCAAAATATCATTGACAGGGTCATTTTCATTTTTGTTAGCATAACTCTGTGCACCTAAAGTTTCTTTTTTAAGATTTTATTTATTTATTTGAGATAGAGAGGGAGCAAGTGAGAGAGACAGCAGAGGCAGTGGGGAGAGGCAGAGGGGGAGGGACAAGCAGACTCCCCACTGAGCAGGGAGCCCCATAAGGGCCTTGATCCTCAGACTCCAGGATCATGACCTGGAGCTGAAGGCAGACACTCAACTGACTGAGCCACCCAGGCACTCCTGTGCAGCTAAAGTTTTGATAATTTTTGGTTAAAGAAAAGATCAAATCAATTTCAAATTCTACTTTCTATGGCAGTGTTGGATATCCCTCAATAGAATAAATCTAATATTAGATAGATGTGTTCTTAAAATTATTGAGCCATTCCCCATTCAGAAGTTTCTTGCTGGTTGTATTTCCTCTCCTTGAATCTCTCTCCTTCACCTGAGACAATGTCCTATGCCCCCAAATCCTGTCCTCCCTTGCTGAGAGAGCTATTTAGCTCTTCGCCTTTTTACCAGATGTTAAATTCTAGTCTCAAATCTGTATTTCCCCTACTCATTAAAGCTCCTCTAATAAAGAAAAGAAACACTTTTGTAGGTTTTCTACATTGAGCTAATACTAAAGAATGCAGAAAAATTGAATTAAAATTTTTCCTTTAAATGATCATATACTTAGGGCCCCCTAAAACCCTAGTCTCTACAGAGAGAAGTGACCCATATAAAAATGTGTTCTCTTCATACAGAGAGATCATTCTTTTTTCTTTAATTATATATAGTTAAGAAAATGTGCCAAGGTTATATAATCTTTAATAGTAATAACAGGTATTAGTCTTCAGTATATATACCATGTGACCATGCACCTAAAAACATTTATCAACCCTTCTCATACTTTTCCATCCTTTACAGATGAGGAAACCTTTGTTCTGTATGGTTTAGGCAAGGTCTCTAAAACACTGGATGGTAGACATATTTTAAACTAGGTCTTTCTGATTAGAAAATCACATAGGAAACAGAAGAATGGGTGACATTCTTGGTTCTGTCACTATCTATCTTTGTGACCACTGGCAATTCTCCTAACAGCTCTGAGCTTCAGTTTAATCATCTAGAAAATGCAGGGATTAAAATAATCTCTAAAGTCTATTTAAGTTTCCAAAATCTATGATTTTTTAGGGAGACCTATTGCAAGTATCGCCACTGTAAAATGTGCAGAATTTTATCTATTGCTTTATATTTTTAACTATACTTATCGCTTATCAATACTGACTAAACTATTTACATATGCTAATTTAATCAGCTCATAATATTAAGGGAAATTCACTAACATGTATCTGACATCACTCTTCCTCAAACTACATTATTAGGATACTCAGACTTCAATCTTTTCTAAATTTGCTGCTCTATGAAATTGTAAAATTTTCTTTCCACTTAGGAATAATTTCTTGAAGACTAAATTTTAAAGACTAACCTTCAAAATCCATTCAAAGCGTTTAACATAAACATATGATTTCAAACTTTTGAGTATATTTTCCAGAGTGACATAAAGGGTTAAAATGATGAAACATTCAGACTCTGGTTCTTCCTACAGTGGCTGAAGAAAACAGAAGGTCAAGTGCTCCAGGGTTAAAAGCCATATTTAGTAAGTTAGACCACGAACAAGTTTCTTTAATGTGATGAAGTCATGAAGGTGTTATTTTTGTATAAGGGGAAATGATATCCAAACCAAGAATAAAGTGTACTAAATGTACATAATCATTCATATATATTTTTCATGAATGGAAATCAATATATCTCTTCTTTCCATCTATTTTGTTAAGCCAATGCCTACCCAATTTCTAATAATTTACTACTATCCTGTTACTGATTGCCAGTAGATCCAGAAGATTGGTACATACACTATCATACTGAAGGATGTGATGGAATGAGAAGTTCTTCATTATTTCCAAGTAAGTGATGGCAGTGATAGCATCTTAAAAATTGTGTAATTGAAATACTAGCTGTACATTGCTTCAAGCAGGCCTGCTCTGAAATGAATGAAATAAAAATCCTTTTAAAACAGAAAAGTGTATTTCCTGATCTCTTCCCTTCCAGTCATCTCAGATGATTATGATTATTATAATTTAGCAATTATAGAACTTTTAAAATGGATTGTGCTTAAGCTAAGAACTATCATTACCACCATATTCTGAATTAAGAATTAAACACAAAGATTTCATCAGTGAGGCCTCTCAGCCACTCTACCTTCTGTTAATCTGAACACTAGAAGATGAAAAGGTCAGGCCCAGCAACTATACATACTGAATAGCTGTTTAACACAGCAAGAGACACTATTATAGGCTGGATACCAAGATTGCAGGGGGGAAATGCTGAGCCACTGGCAGTTGTAGAAGTGAACCTTTCCAGATTTAATTAAAACTATACATGAAGATACTATGGACAATGAATCAGACACCATGACAACTACCACGGGCTGTTTGTACTCGGATGACAAAGGAAAGCTATCATTCAGAAAAAGATATTAAATTCAGAAGATAATGCTGCAGAGCAAGTTTTTACCTAATAAAAACTGAATGCCTCTTTGCCATTTGCTGAGTGCCTATTGTCAGAATGGGAACAGATAATTTAAGTGCATTTTTACGGTCAAATTCATATGTTCTAAATATTTTTATAGCATTTAGCAGTGGGTGTATCTACTCTGAAGCGTTTGATAATAATGAAATTTTAATACATATCTAACAACTTCTTTCTCTAGGCCTTTTCAATGAGAAAGGCTTCAAGTTACTATTTATAATATTTACGGAAGTACTTTTTAAAAGACTATTTCTAAATAACCACCAAAGACTCTGTGGTTACAATTAGTTCTCAGTTTGAAAGTGCAGTAAAGTGTCATTCCCTACAATAATACATATTTTCAGAATTATAAGTGATAGTAAAAACAGTTTTTAAATTCATTCCCCTGATGAGTTATTCTGTTCCTATTGTTCCGATAATTTTAATATATTTAAATTATAAGAGGTGGAGGAAAAAAGCAAACAATTAAAATAGAATCTTTATCCTCTTAATCCCAGTTCAGTTATTTCAACTGAGTTAAAATAGAAAGTAAAAGCAACTCAGGTGAGCGCTGTGAATTGCGTAAGACTGTTAAATCACAGACCTGTACCTCTGAAACAAATAATACATTATATGTTAAAAAAAAAAAGGAAGAAGAAGAAGATAGGTGGAGGCGAAGAATGAAGGGGAGGAAATCGGAGGGGGAGATGAACCATGAGAGACTATGGACTCTGAAAAACAAACTGAACGTTCTAGAGAGGAGGGGGGTAGGGGAATGGGCTAGCCTGGTGATGGGTATTAAAGAGAGCATGTTCTGCATGGAGCACTGGGTGTTATACATAAACAATGAATCATGGGACACTACATCAAAAACTAATGATGTAATGTATGGTGATTAACATAATAAAAAAAAATGAGTTCCACTAAAAAAAAAGAAAGAAAGAAAGTAAAAGCAACTCATTTCAGAGAACATTCAAATGATCAAGATTATATTGACTTTAGTATTATTATTGGTTAAAAGAAAAATCATTTAATAGTTTTACAGTTAAGCAATATTATGAACAAAGTAATTATTAGAATTATTCTTTATACATAAAAATACAGAAGAGGAAATTGTGCAAATTTATGCATATACAAACAAATTTTTTTCTTTTTTTAAAAAAATTTATTTATTTAAGAGAAAGAGAGCATGAGTGGAGGGGAGGGGCAGAGAGAAAGGGAGAGGGACAAGCAGACTCCCCACTGGCAGGGAGCCAGAGTGGGGCTCGATCCCAGGACCCTGAGATCATGACCTGAGCCAAAGTCAGACACTTAACCAACTGAGCCATCCAGGTGTCCCAAATTGTTTCCTTTTAAACCAGGCATAATTTGTGACAAAAATATATCAACCACTATTCTGCAATACAAGAAGTGAGGACTGTGAATAAAAGTGAGTATAAGAACTCTACCGTATTCATTGTTTTAGATACTTTGTCTTTTTTTCCATTCTACAACAGTAGCCACAATGTCATTTCACAAAATACTTTAGCAAAATAGTAACCATCTTGTAACAAAAATAATGGCATGCCATTGTACCAATAAAGAATAATATGGGTGTATTATATTATTTGGACTGACATAAGAAAGTACCACAAATTAGGTGGCTTAAACAATAGAAATTTAATGTCTCACAATTCTAGAGGTTCAAAGTTTGAAACTGAAGTTTTGAAAGAGTTGGCTCCTTCTGAGGGCCATGAGAGAAGAATCTGTTCCAGGCCTTTCTCATTGGCTTGTAGATGGCCATTTTCATGTTCATACACTGTGCCCTGTGTATCTGTCTCCAAATTTCACCTTTCTATAAAGACACTAGTCATATTGGATTAAGGCCCACCCTAATGACTTCATTCTAACTTGAATACCTCTAGAAAGACCCCATCTCCAAACAAGGTCACATTCTGAGGTATTGAGAGTTAGGACTTCAACATATGAATTTTGGAGGGACACAATTCAATCCATAATAAACAGCTTTGAGATCTTAACTGGAAATCTGGGATTTCTTTAAGTAGATTGTTGGTTATGTCCACATTACTCTTCTCCTGGCTTAAAAACATGACAGAACAGTAAATAGCATTTATATAGTTCTACTGATAGATACCCTTTTACTTTACTGTGTAGAACCCCTCTCTTACATCTCATTTAGAATATTATGTAACAAATTCCTTATATTTTATCTGTTTTGTAATTGGGTTTTTTTCCCCCAATATTCCTCAGTATTAGGCATGTGTTCTCAAACACCAGGAAGTGTTTAATGTTCAAAATATAAATAACATCAATAATGAAAAATAAATGGTTTACTGTCTCAGGGAATTTTAGAAATATTTGCAAACTAAAAATCTTTTTATATAACCAGGAAACTTATTCTTTACACATATCCTCCACAAGAAAACTACAAAGTCATCAACTATATATTTACTTTAAAAAAGTCAACACATAATAACACAAACTTTTTTTCAGAACTTTGATAAAATGGTCGAGTAGAGCAGAATGGTATGAGGTTATTTACATGCTATTAAAATTCTTCTGAATTCATGTGAATGCTATCTTTAGTTTTTAAAACCCTTCATTTATCTAGCATTTGTGCTTCATATTGATAGGAAAGTCAGTATTTAAAGCAACACCTGAAAATAGTATAGTATAGTCATAAGATGTCAAGGTCTGTAAGCACACATATGTTCAACTCCTAACTCCATCACCTAATTCCTGGATGACCTGGGGCAGTCACTTAGCTTCTATGAGCTTCAGTTTCATCTTATGCCAATTTAAGTATTGATATATTTATAGTATTTAGGAGAGTGTTTGGTCTATAGTAAGAATTCAATGTGTCAACTGTTTTGCTCTTGAAATAAAGCTTGATTTTTTTTTTACCTTGTTATTCTATAATTTTGTTTCTCCTTTCAATTTTATGGAGAGCACACACAATTATAGCATGGCTATATGAAGTAGAACTACTTCTACAGGAATATAATTTTTGAGATAGCCTTGAGAACATATTTTCTGACAATAACAAAAAAATAACAGAAGATGGTAAGAATTAGATGCCTGTAGGGAGAAGTTTCTTCTCTTAATTTTTTAAAAGAAAGCAATTAGAAAGAAAAGAAACCCATTTATTACAGCGTGTCAAGAGTATGTGGTATGAAACAAGGTCAAGTTTTCTCCTAAAGAAAAAAACACAGGCAATAAATTCTGTGGTTTTTTGAAAAGATAAGAACCTTGGCAGAAAGAGATTGTGTACGTCACATGTAAGCATCACTTGTTTTATTTTAAGCTCATCTATTGTACCTGATATAAATGTCAAAAACATGGCATGAATGCAAAGACTTTAAAAGCTCTAGAAACATAAGAACAGAGCTGGATAGGATTAGAGAGCTGGATCAAGCTTTCAATGCTCAATGACGTTTATGGTAGAAATAATATTTAAATATAGAATTTAGAGGGTTTATCTTAGAATAGAGAGTTAAAATCACCTAGTCAACCACTTAAAATTAAAATTAGTAGTAAGTAATTCTAACAGGATGACAAATGATGTTTCTATCTTGAACTGAGAGATAGATAAATTCAAATCAAATTCAAAACAAATTCATTTCAATTCCCTTAGACAAAGCATGAGAAAGCAGCTAAATGTTTTTTACTTTGATTGTACCTCCCTCTTACTTCTCAAATCATGACACTAGCATACTCTTTGAATAATGAAAATGCGGTCTCCCTGTTACTGTCAAAGTTGCTGTTTTCATTTCTCTAGCATTTGTCAGTTTGTTGACGAAAGCACCCAGATTTTTGTGTTCCTGTATAATAAACACAAATATGATGGACACAGACTTTTCACGGGCAGATTCACAGAATGAACTTTTTTTTTTATTAAGGAAATGCCTCAGCCTTGCTAATGAGCATTTAGGCCAATAAGGCATCTTGATTATATGCCAAATGCTTCAGCAAAAACCTATGGTCAAGACGAAAGGTAAACTGATTGCATAAAAGTTCACATGCAGGAGTTCAGCAAATGTTTTTGAATGTATTAATTACTGAGTGTATACAGTATTTACTGGATTGCAATATCTGTTATCTTATTGATTGCCATGTTAATTTGAGTGAACATGTTATCCCAGATGATCTGCATTGATTAACAATCTGTCACACAGTATTTCAATTTATTTCATGACTTATGGGCTGTTAGTTGACAATTTCAATCTAAGAACTAAGCAGTTTTAATAAATGTGGAAGCTAGTTTTGATGGCTGACTTTCTTCATTCTCATTATATTTAGTATTTCTTTATGGTGACTATTAGATTAAAACTGACCAATTGACAGATCATTTGCCTAATGTAGATTTTTGTGGGCACTCAAATCTGTCCTAATAATCTATGAAAAGATACCCCGTTTCATACCTGTGGAGAGTTATCCTGACACTTCTGGAGAGCTAGTGCCTCTCAGCTTTCTAAAAGGATGGATTACACAGTTAATTTCCCTTTGACCTGGCTACCATCCCTGATACTGTCCAGACATCACCCTTGCTGCTCTCACAATTTGTGACTAAGCTTTTTGGTGGTCAGCATACACACATCAACCTCAATCTAGGATATAAACTGTGAGGGGTGAACCCTTTATTAAAACAGCAAACAGTATTAGTATTAGCAAGAAACTGAAGGTGAGTTCTGTACAGAAAAAAAAGAAAAAAAAGCTGTGGAAGGCCTAGTCCCTTTTGGCTGGTAACACTTCTAAAGAAAAGGACAGAAGAGTCAGTAATCTAGAAAGAAATCAAATTCATAATCTTTAAGAAACGTTTCTAGCAACTCTCGTTCCACCTATTTATCACTTGACTTTGATCCTACATAAAGTCGTCCCTTACTTCTTCTTTCTGAAGGAAAGCTTCTTAGAAGGAAATTAAATCTGACACCCCGTATGTACAATCACTAATTTCCTTCACGGTATTTTCTCATTTCATACAATCCTAAGCAGCTCCAGTAGATGTTTCTGTAACCAGCTTCCACCCAAATTCTTTTGGCTCCCATGAGAATGGGACCCAAATCATAATAACTCTTATTGTTGTAACTAGTACTTTAAGCTATTAAAATATCTTTGAAGTAGTTATGCTTCCTTTCCCCCATTACACCCTTTGATTGGTTATAAAGGAATACAGGACTTTGAAGTTATCATTCACTCCTCACTCACTCCTATATTAATATTTTAATAAATCAACTTTGATGTACAGAAAAAGAAAGTCTCCAAACTGTAAAACTCTTTCAGATGGACATTAAGATGGACTTAAGTCAAAAATGGAGTGTGTATTACATAAAAGTTGACAGTAATTAGACTGACTTACAGAAAAAACTTTTCCATGATTATAAATTTAAATCATGTTCATTGAAGAAAATACATATCCCTTTTCTCTATGTTCTACATATGGACATATATAAAATAAATATTTCTTTATATTGTATTATATAGAAAGTTTTGCATCCTTCATTTTCACTTGATATTATATTGCTAGTGCTTTTGGATGTTAATTACAACTTCCATAAAATTTTCCTTAATAGCAATGCCTCTTGACGGCCATGGATTCTTACAGCTGACTGCTGGCGATACTATGTAGTTGCCTGGCGGCAGAACCTAGAAGCTCTACTCTCTGAACTAACAATGGCTTTCCGGAACCCTCTGTAGTTTATTACAGCAACAGAACTTTGAGGGATTTGTTTCCCTCTGGTGTCTCTAGCCACATGAAGCAGTACCCGATTTCCTTGGTTTGATTTTCCAGTGCCACCACTAACTGCATCCTCTCTAGACAACTGTTCCTGTGCTATGCATTTCTTTCAAATCTCCTAAGAGTGTACCCAGGAAACCTTTTGTATAATGATATGAAATTATATATTCTTATTTACTTTCTCAGTTTCTTTTGACTTCTTTAAATTTAAACCCCGGCTCAAAGATATTATTTTAGCTCATGGTATAATTTCCTATCCCTTGAAGTGTGTGTCTTCCCAAGTCTTTCTTTGTAGAGTCAACAATGATCTTGTGGAGATCTCTAGACTGAGATTTTACATGGATTTGGCAATAACCCGACATTTATCTTCCCCTGAACTCTCTATTTCTCATCTTCCTGATGAAGTACTAGGCACAAATGGAATTCTAAATATATCCACGATTTTCTCACAGTTCCCCAAACTAGATATGTAAACTAATGTCTATGAATTGGCTGGTTTTACAACTAACTTATCTTGCAAAAAAATGGTAGCCTAGAGGGGTCAGCACTTTTATGACAGTTTCATATGTTCTCTGAAGTAGCACTGCCATGGGTCTTTGTAAGTGATCTTGCACTGAAAACTGTAGGGATTTACAAGCACTTTGCTCTTAACATTTGAGAGAACAAGCAAATTGAATGAGTAAGTAGATGCAAAGGAGAGGCATAAATACACATCAAATTTTGCACATTACTGTTGAAAGCTGCCAAGCATTTATGATACATTTTAATTAGGTGTAGAAAAATGGACATATGAAAAAGCCTAAGTTCAGCAAGAGCAGGAATATTTGTCTGTTTGGTTCACTGATGTGTTCTGAACACCTAGAAGAATACCTGGGACACAATAAGAATACCCAATAAATATTTGTTGAATGAACAAACAGTGGTTTAAAGAATTTAGTTCACTAGAATCATTCAAAGAACCGTGGAAATTGTTCTTTCCAACCCCTCCTCTTATCACATGTCATTTTCTTGTCACTTGAAATATGGTTTAACTCTGTTTTTAAAGGGGGGACAGAAAAGTGCCTCCTTCCTGTATGGCCAAATAGGACCAATAGCTATCCACAAACATCTATAGAATAATACCTATATCATCTAACCATTAATTTTTTTCTATACCTAGTTTACCTTTGCATGAAATATCTTTGAAGGGAAATATATATATATATATATATATATATATATATATATATATATGAAGTATTGGAAAAACAAATTATATCCATTTTCCAAAAATTTCTAGCCTTAAGATACTGCCATATGGAATGAAAAATCCATTGACCCCTTACAAATATGCTGTTCATTATTTCTAATTAGACTTTCATTGCATAGAGACATTCTCAGAAATTGTTGTCACATTTCATATTAATACTAAAGAAATAATTTATTACCTGCAGAGCACCCAAACTAGTAATGGTTTCATACTATTATTGTTGAATTATTACTTAAATGCATTGGATTCACTGTTTATAAATGTGATGAATTTTCTTGACATTCTTATATAATATTCACACATGATAGTTGTCTATAAGAATCTTGGGAATAATCACTTTTCTAGTGACTTAAGGAAAGCAAAAACTTTGGGTTAAATTATTTTACTATTAGTGCTTCTTCATGAAGAAGAAAAGATTAATTTATTTGTGACAGATAGGATCAATTTACTTATGCATAAGTTCCTCATACTTCTATTCACACTGAAAATGATTACTGTAGAGTTTTACTAAATAAAATTGAATAATGTGTCATTTTTGCATACCTAAATCACAGTGGCTCATTGAGATATTTGTTGCCAACAACAAATAAAAATGACAACAAAACTTACAAGTTTCCACTAAGAAAAGCTAAACTGCTTAAAAAGAGATAAAAATGAACTAGGATGCAGCTCTTCTTTTGTACCACAAGATGCTGTAAAATAATATAAAATCCACAACTAGCAATGAAAATAGGATTTCGAACCTAGAGTCTTATGTCTATTCAAGCAAAAGGATCTAATAAAGACACGTTTAGTCATACAAAGACATAGACTCCTGCATGCCTCTGTTTCTCAGTCCACATCTGTTTCATTTTCCTCTCAGACACTTGCTTCTCTAAGGCTTCTGCTTCCACATAAGTTTCACTTGCAACATACCATGACTCTTCATAGCAGTGATTCTGGCTTTCACCTCATCATTTATAGATCCAATTACCAATATCTGCTCAGTGTATCGCTGTGCATCATAGTTCAAATTTCTATAGTGAGAGAAACTGTCTGACTCAACCTAGATGAGGTGCTTGCCTTTGGTTACTGTCAGCTAAGCTACAGGGACACCTGGTATCAACATGCCCATCTCAGCTTTGGAAAAAAGGAGAGTAGAGGGTGCATATTATTTCAGAAAGAGGTGAAACAAAGATGAACACATCTAATAGATCTAACCAAGGACAATTTGATGTGGCAGCTTGATTATAAAAGAAAGCATAGACTTTGGAATTACAGAGTTCTGGATATGCTTAATAACATATTTCTAATGTCCCTGATCACTAATGTTAAATGATAAAAACATCTAATTCCAGGCACTGCTATGAAGAATTATATAATAAAACACATGATGTACCCAGTCCCATGTCTAAAACATAATAATTAATGATAGCTTGCTTTCCATGCATAAACCAACCACTTAATTTACGCCCAAAGAAAAATCATCTGTTCTTGTATAAATCATTTTTTAAAGATTTATTTATCTTAGAGAAAGAGAGAGATAGAGCATGAGCAGGAGGGGCAGAGGGAGAGGGAGAGAGAATCTCAAGCTGACTCCATACTGATCGCAGAGCCTGAGGTGGGGCTTGATCCCATGACCCTGAGATCATGACCTGAGCCAAAACCAAGAGTTGGAAGCTTAACAGACTACGCCACTCTGGGACCCCTCTTGTATAAATTATTTAAATGATTAAGAACAGCAGGTTTTGGGTGGAGAGGCTATGTTCTTGAAGGGAAAATATACTGAAATCAAAACTTACCATCATCAGTTGCCAATGTTACCAAAATACTCTCAGTTCATAAAAGCATTTTCATTATTGATCTAGAGATTCAAGAGCTTCTGAATTGGGACAGATCAATAGGTGATAGATAGATGATGGATAGAGAAATGATGGAGATTTTTATATATTTGTTCCATAGCTCTCAAAGCCTTCTCTAATCTTGCCCACTCTACTTAGTTGACTTGTTTTCTCACTGAGAACCAGTATTTCCTCCACCCTTCGGTTCCCTTAAAACACAAAACTATATCCAACTTATATGTATGTGCTCTTTATATTCTACAAATCCAGAATGGGCATTTTCTTTAATTATCCAAACTTTTACAGTCACCTCAATTTTCGAATTTAAACTGTTGAATGAAATATTCTGAATGCTAAAGCCTCTACTCACCTCACCTTTTTCTGAACTTCTGTATTCAATTACCATGTGATTTATTAACTTTGTTGTTTTCTTTCTCTAGTTATTTCTCATGCATTACTTTTGTCTTCTCAACTATAGGATTAGGAAGACAACTACACACTGCACCTAACTTGTATACCGCATAGCCCTTAATTTAATGTAAAGTACACTACAGCTACAGTATTCAATAAATTTCTAGTTATTATTTACCCCATAATTTCTTTAATTTTTAAACAATTTTTGATCAGCAACACTTGATATGTTGCTGATAATAATAATATATTATGTACATTCACAATTCATCTTGCAATACAAAGTGAATATCATGGCATCACTTTTTTTTTCTTTAAGATTTTATTTATTTATTTGACAGAGAGACACAGCGAGAGAGGGAACACAAGCAGGGGGAGCGAGAGAGGGAGAAGCAGGCTTCCTGCCGAGCAGGGAGCCCGATGCGGGGCTCGATCCCAGGACCCTGGGATCATGACCTGAGCTGAAGGCAGACAACGGTTAACAACTGAGCCACCCAGGCGCCCCTCATGGCATCACTCTTATAGGAACTATATAACCTAGAAATGAGTATGTAATGTTGATTCTGTGTGTTGTAACTACTGAAACGTAATTCTGATAAAAACTTCAACAAAATTTCCTCAATAGCCAAAACAGTTCATAGATTTTACATATTTTACCAAGCTAACCACTACGTTTAGTTCATTTTACAAAGGACATACAAAGAATTCAGAGATAATGATTCAGAGCTCACTTAACTAAAAACTATTCTTCCTAATGACTATAAATAAGCATAATACTTTAACAAATAGAAATGAATCTGTTAAAGCTGTAACCACAAGAAGTAACTTGAATAACAGCTCATTACCCTGTAAGTCAGAATAATAATTTCAAGAATTTGAGTATACTGCATGCACAATAGTGTAGCATCACTTCAAATGAATTACACTACTTTCTCTTAAGAATTTGTAAAAATGTTCAATAATAAATAATAACCTGTGGGGCAAGTGTAAATGGAGGTGGAATGTAGAGCAGTATTTTACCACAAACCCAACTCCACAGGCTAAATTGATCTATGCTGATTGCTTTTGCCTGTACAATTTGCTTCTGCAGATAATAGCATAAACTCTAACCCTACTCTCCCAACCTGCCAACCTCAATTGACTTCTCTGTTTACACTGCTTATTATTAGACATTAAAAAGAGAAACTCTATCTTCAACCAACACTTCAATCTATAGTACAAGCACCTTCCAAAAATAAAGCAATCTATTGAGAGAAAAACATTACCATTTCATGTATTTAAATGCATTGTGATAACAGGTAAGAGTTTAGTCTTAGAGCACTTAAACTTTTTTGTACTTACATACATTAGGTGGTACAACCAGTAAGGCTGAACATTCATATCTCACAAGAAAATGTTCGTGTGCGTGTGTGCACATGCGTGCCCTATATATAAGACAACTTAACTGCTAAAGCTCATGTTCCCCCATTTCATCCTTTAATCATTTAAAGTGATCCTATTCATAACTGAAACTGGATACTGAACAACAGGGAAGAATACTCAAGAGGAGAGACAACTCCCAAGCTGATGTCCTAGCTAGCACTTTTTTTTATTTTTTCTCTTTTTAATATTTCCCCCTACCTGTCACTGTAAATCTCTTCATATATTTTAAATGCAGACAACATCTAATTATTATAACCACCATAGGATTTAACATATGGATTTTTATTTAGAAATCACCCATCATATTTTGGGGTGCCTAGGTGGCTCAGTTGGTTAGAAGTGCCTACCTTTGGCTCTCAGGTCATGATCTCAGGGTCCTGGGATAGAGCCCATGTTGAGCTCCCCGCTCAGTGGGGAGTCTGCTTGTCTCTCTCCCTCTACCCTTCCCCCTGCTTGTGTTTTTTCTCTCTCTCAAATAAAAATCCTAAAAAAAAAAAAAGTCACCCATTATATTTTGAATGCTGAATAAATGACAAGTACTTCAACAATGGAGATCTGGCATCTTCACTGTGTATGGACAGGAAACTGCTTGCTGCTGTAATAACCACCCCAAGCTTCAGTGGCTTCACAGAATAAGCATTGTTTCCCAACACAGAGCAAGCCAATATGGGTGTTCCTGATTGCAGGTGGGATGTGATACTTTAATTAGAAACTTATTCAGAGACTCAGGATGATGCAAAATTGTAGGATGCTCCATCCCTGCTACAACATCCTTCAACAACTTTTTGCCCTTAGTTAAGTTGAATCCAGTCTCTTAGTGTCTCTCATGAAGCTCTGTGTGATCTGGATTTTGATTATCTTTTTTTTTACTCCTATCATGTGATTCTCTTCATATTCTTTTCACATGCCCCACTGACCTTTTTCCACCTCCTAAATGGCCAATGCTCTCTCACATACTTTCTGCAGATTTCTTCTTTACTACTAGGTGACATGCTTAAAGGAATAAATGTTTAAAGGCATGGACTTTGTCTTATATACTCCACTTTATCCCCAGGACATGACTAGCCAACAATAGCTATAAGCTTAAATCTCTAGATAATCAATAAATGAATGAGGAAAAATATTTTGTACTATACCCTGGCACATAAGTCTCAGACTGATTAGGGTTAGTAGTAAAAACAGAAAACACCAAAGAAATAGAATAAAATATATATAACTTTTTCGACTTAATTCTAAATGAAAATGGAAAAGGCATACCATTAATTTAAAAAAAAACACACAAAGGAAATGAAAAATAGAATGGTTTACATTAACATTTAATACTAAATGACCCTTTACAAAGTTAGACATAAAACCAAAAAGTAGAAGGCAAATGGATAACATTTTTGCAACAAATTTCATGGACAAACTATATCTTTAATGTACATAAAGGTTTTACAAAGCATTAAAAACACTTAAACACATTAGAAAAAAATGGACATTTTCTTTTAAAAGAAGAATCATTACAAATTGAAAAAAAACTTAAGTTGCATCTTCTCTGGTGGTAAAAAAATATAAATTGAAATAACTATGTAAGCTTTTGCCCACTAAATTGGCAAAAAAAAACAGAGAAAAAAGATAATGGTAACAAAAGTATAATGACAAAGCCATTTCACACATTCTGTGTTAGATTCAAAATTGCCAAAAGTTTTCCAGAAAGAAATATGCCCATATGCATTAAGAGGCTTTAATATATAATATTTAATATTTAAATTAATATGTCATATTTAATATATATTATATATTTATTTATACATTATATATAATATATTATTTTTTATTTATTTATTTTACTCTAGACTTCCAAATGGAAGGAATTTATTCTGAGTAAACAATTGAGGCTGTGTTTGAAAATTATATAAATCACATTTTAAAGTACTATTTATTATAATACAAATTGGAAACCAATGAAATTTTCAAAAATAGGTATACAATTAAATAAATTAAATATAGTGTATAATATGAAAAACTATTATTCAGTAACAAAGAAAATATTTAGTGGCCTAAAAAATTTTTTTTCCATATTTGGGCAGGGAAATACAGAATTTATTTTTCCTTTGTGGTATCTCTGCCTTTGTTTATTGCCTTAGTTTCCTGAAAACTCTATCCCATAATAGAGTTTTGCCAGGTCTCCAGAGTAGTGCCATAGTCATGGGCTAAGAGCTAAGGTAACAGGTAATGAGGTAAGATGGTCCCACTTTTCCTTTCTCCTCCTCCATAAACTGCCTTATATTCACACTTGCACTTTGGCCTTGAAAGAAAATAAAGAAATCCAAGAATAGATGTGGTCTATTTCTATCTTTTGGTGTGCCACAATCCTTACCAAAATATTGAAGTAGAAAGCCAGCTACCTGTTCAGTATGCTTGATAGAAAAGGATGAAATGCAGGGAAGGAAAAAAAAAAAAAAAGATTATATCATAAAACATTATCATGCACATTTTGAAAGGATTTCCTATACCAAGATCAAACAGACATTATTTTATGGCACCATTAAAATAAACTATAATTTATATGAGATTTTTTTGATATATCATGAGGAAATTATTGAATTTACTTTTGAGAAAATTAGCTTTCCAATACCATCTATTAAATAATCATACTTTTCATTAATTTAAAATGTCAGATCTAACATATACCAAATACCTAGTACAAAGCATAATACTTTTAGCTATAAATTTTAATTATGTTCCACAATGAAGAACTAGATCAATTTCCTCATTATTCCCATATAGTATTCGTCAGTAATTATTTATGATATATTTTTCTATTAATTATTATAAGTCAACATAATTATACGGGTTGGCATACCGCAAATGCTTTGTTAATGCTGAAAACAAATAAGGTTATATTTTTTGCTCATCAAATTAAAACAAGGAGATTTTCTGAAAAAGGATTTAGACATGCTGTTTTATCTCTCTAATGAGTATCACTGATGTTCTCTCTCTCTGGTTTATATTAATCTTTAATTTTAATATGCACTGCAACCAATATAACATCATGGAGGCCACAAGAAATGCTTTCTTCTTTCTTCTTTCCTGGGTACAGTTTTTATGCAGCCCTTCTTGGTAAATCATATTCTTATTTTAAATCTACAGAGTTTGTTCATTTCAATGCAGGGCCTCTGTGACAGTTGTTCTGAGACCCTAACAAGTGAATTCATTCAGATGCAGCTACTTCTGAGTAACTTCAGTGCCTGAGGTTGCCAATGGCCTAAAATATCTCTTGCTCACTTGGACTGGCCTGAAACTTTTATCATTAAACTAAGCTTGAGGGCTTCAAGAAATCATAGATTGGTTAAGTACTGTGCAGTAATCCATTCAGAGAGGTAGCTTCCTAGGACCACTGGGGTTAAAGGTAATTTTGTAAGAATTCTCAATTTATAAGGCAGCACTCACTTTTACACTTCTGTCACACTGGACATCATTTGTGTACTTCCAACATATCTTTTTGAAAAGCTGTAAGAACTGCTTTAAAATGAGAACTACACATATTTTCCAGTGATGGCATGACTATATTCTAATTTTCTCATTAAATTCATAATAGTTTCAGGGACAAAACTTTGTGGCTACATATAGGAGATGAAACTTCAGACTGTCAAAAGCTGAGAGATAAAGAAAGCTTGATTCTCAATGTTTGGAAGATCTACTTTTATTTACAATAAAACCAGACCATGATATCTTGAACTAGTGCCATATACTAAAGCACTTACTGCTTAGTGTAGAACTGGGAAACAGATCACCGATAAAGAAAAAAAAATGTAGGGATTAAAATTAAAAATGCAATAAAAAAAGAAAAAGGTAGAAAAAAGAAAATAAAGAAAAATGAAATAAAGCAGTCTAAATTCATCGCTCGATAGCTTAATATGTTTGCAAGTTTGTTGCAGGGAAATGATATTAGAATATTTGAATTACTGCAGAACACTGCTCAGAGCCATACAGAAGGGTGTATCTGTGCACATTTGGTCTCACATGTTAAACACTTTGTAATTTGGGGAGCACATTGCTTCCCTTTCCTTCTATTCTTGTAATTCTCCTGCAAATATGATTTTTTTTCTTTTTTAATGTCACTTTCCTCTATCCCATTCTTTTACATTCTCAACACTGCCTTAATTGAACCATATGTTATTTCTATTATGACATATTGCTATGGCATCCTAAGCTGTCTTAGTACTTTGAATCTTATCCTGCCCTGGGCTCTTTAAGCCAATCTGAATCTTCCTGGAACAACATCCATCATCAGTGGCTCTTTCCACCTCTGATCTAGCCTAGATCACATCTCACCTGGCTTCAAAACATCTGCTACCAAGAGCCCTACCCTGGGTGTATTTGGATTTGCCATCTCCAGATCAGATTTTTTTCAATCATCAGATTTTTTTCAACAGACTTAACTTCAATTGTTACTCTGATTCCTCAGGTCCCTTATTTCAGCAGGAATCCCCTTCATGCCCAGTCCTATAAACCGAGTCTCAAACTTCTCACTGAATTAGTTCAACATTCCAGTCAGGTTACCTCCAACACACACTCTCCTTGTGCACTATCACTAGATTTAGTCATTGTTTATTAAAGCCCCACTTTTCACATAACATCTTCTTACTAAAACATTTCCTACTAAAACATTCCCATTACACCTTCCCCCTCAAATCTATTTGTTATGGCATCTTATGTCAGTCAGGGTCCCAAAAAAGGAAATAGAACCAGTATGAGATATATATTAAAGATTTATTGCAAGGAATTGTCTTACATGATTGTAGAGCTGGCTGGGTAAGTCGGAATTCTGAAATTGACCATTATGAAGGGTAGGCTGGAATTCTCAGGCACAAGCATAAGCCGCTATCTGGAGGCAGAATTTCTTCATCCTCTGGGAAGCCATAGTTCTGCTCTTAAGACTTCTCAACTAATTGAATTAGGAATGCCCAGATTACCTAGGACAGTCTTCCTTAATTACTGTTAACTCATTATAAACTTTAATCACATCTACAAAATGCCTTCACAGCAACACCAAGATTAGTGTTTGATTGAATAAATGGGGACTAGCCTAGCCAAAATGACACACATAAAACAGACCACCACATAGTCCAAACTAAATGAATGAATGAATGAATGAATGAAATCCATTCACTTGCTAGCCTACCTTTATAATTGCAGAGCGTAAGCCATTAAGACTAGGAGGACAATGGAATTTGGAAAAGCTATAAGTAACCAACTCTAGTCCAACACAAGAAATACCAGTTTCTTGTCCAGAAGAATTCCTTTGCTACACCAAAATGATCAGCTCATTATCTCCCTGACTTGGCCTACATATTATGCCTTCAGACCTTTACTCAATATTAATCTCCATGGTACACTCTCCTAATCCTGTAGTCTAAGTAACAGATTTCCTTCAAGGTTGAACTAAGTTCCATTTGCAGAGTGAAGCTTGCTTAGGTGGCAATTTGCTCTGGACTTCCATAGAAGGTAAGATTTACAGTATTAATTTAGCAATTCCCATCTATGTCTTGTATTCCCTCAGCATACAATAATGGGCCCATCTTTCTCTAGATACATAATAGGTCAAAAATGATTAGGACCAAACAGGTCCCTGCCAAACAAAGAGAATGGCTTCATAAGCTCCTCTATTTTTATTAAAAGACTATCCCAATGGCAAGGTGAGCAGAAATAAATGGAGAGATCAATAAATTCTCTGTAGCCCAATGCAACTGCCTCTTGGTGTACAGTAGAACTATTTTGGCTGCATCTTTTCATCTTTTTCAGTTCCTTTTTCCTTTCCTCTCTTTCTCACTCCATATGACCACTTCTCCAAGAAGCCATTCTAATAGCTCTCAACAGATACATTGTGTGTTCTTACCCAGTATTCTTACCTCTGCTGCACTGCCTCACACTTTGCTTTAGCATGACTCATAGCAGCAAGACCCAGCTAGGGTCCTGTCACCTCAGATTGCTCGTGTGCTTCTCCAGAGACATGCTTAATTCCTGTTGATGTTGCTGAGAGTTATTTATAAGTGTGGGATTGAGGAATCATTCCCTAAAGGCATAACTAATGACACTTGGATGGGAGACACTTGCTTTTCAAAATGTTTTTTGTTTATTTAGTGATTTAATCAAACACTGCTCTTAATTTACCTAACATGGATTCTAGGATATTAAAGCAGAAAAATGTTATTTGCATCTTTTTATTATCCCTGCCATAACATGGTGATCCTGGTGGTCTATCTTTTAGAATAGCTAGGCTCTAATTTACACTAAGTTGTATTTCAAAATTAAACTCAGTCATTTGTCTAGAACCCGGAATGTCTTTTCCCATTGAAAGATGTTATTAAAGATGTTAATTTACTGAAACAGGCTAAAAATCTCAGGTAGACTTAATTCGTTATCTTTTCTCCTATATTACCACTACAGAGGAAAAAGTTAATAATTGCCTCTTTTGGTATCAAGCAGCAAGAACCACAGGGAATTTTGGGTTACCTCCTCTTATTGAACACATTCCTTTTGCTGAAATAAATTAAAAGAAAAAAAAAACTAACCTTTTCTTGACATTGCATGGATAAACTCACCCAAACTTCAGACAATTAAAGATGAGGTGTTGGTATGATGGAAGCTGTCTGTATTTAAATAGTTCATTCAAATGAAGACTAGCATTAAAGATTCTACAAGGAGAGCTGACCCTGTCTGTCCTTCCAAAAATCTCAGATCTCTTTCTGTTCCCTTTTTAGAAGACTTGAATAAAAAATGCAGAGCACTTAAAAATATACACTCAGCTGGAAAAAGAAGATAGAGAAAACAAGGGAAAGCTTCCTTGCCTGGTGCAAAGGGAAAGAAATGCCTGTCTTTTACATATAAAGCCCTGAGACTAATTTCATTAAAGGCATATTCAGTGATATCATTTAATAATTTTTTCCAGGATACTTATGAGTAATTTTAATATATACCTTTTAACCTACACCTCATGTTCCATTATACATAATTATTCTGCTTGCTTATTATACCCTTTAAATTACAATGATTAATCATACACATTGCATAATTAAATTGTGAAAAATGATTAATCATCATTGTATTATTGTTTAATTATACTACATATTTCATTTTAACTAGAAAATGCAAAGTGCTTTAACTCATGGGGTAACTAACCACATTGTTATATGGGTAATGAGCCTGGATTTTATTACAAGTAAAGAAATTAAGGTCCAGGTTAAGTGACTTATCCAAGGTGAAACAAGAATATTCCTTGTCCTTGGTCTGAATGAAGAAGAACTTAGAATGCAGAACTTTTAGCCATTCTTCACAAAACCAAACCAAGGAAAAGCAAAAGCTTTTTCTCTCCAATGAATAATATCATCAGTCTTAAAGAATAGGTGTCCTTTTTTCCCAGAATCACATGGTTCATATAGGGTTTCAGAGAACAGAGCCCATGAGTATGTCAGTTAACCACCTATTGACGGTAAGCCTGGTTCAGTACAGCTTTCATGGTCCCCGCCTCTGACC
Organism: Halichoerus grypus; assembly: GCF_964656455.1. NCBI lineage: Eukaryota > Metazoa > Chordata > Mammalia > Carnivora > Phocidae > Halichoerus > Halichoerus grypus. Next base: position 51,154,267 of record NC_135716.1, read on the forward strand.
CTGTTCAGTCCCACAGCATCCTGGCATTGCTCCAAGATGTCTTACTTCATAATGGTCTCCAGACAGATATTGTCCCCAGATGGCAGTGTCAGACACCTGTGATCCAGGACAGAAAAACACCATCTTTTCTATTATAATATCCACCCATAATATAAAATGGAGAGAGAAAAAGGTTGTCAGAATTATTTTAAATCACAAGGCAGCTTTATTCTGCTCCCTAAAAATGTAGTTAAATCTCCTCTTGAGTAAACTGCATCTATTTTAGTTAAATCCATTAATGGATCTTTTGGTGATTTTAAAAATTAAAACTCAAGCCTCAACTAGGAAAAGACAGGAAACAAGTGAATGAACAGCAACAACAAATCAGTCTCTCTTTTAATCTCTTATATAAAGTAATATTCATAATTCCTGAGAAAGTCTTACTGCTCAAGATTAGAATACAGCACTGCCTACCCCACAAGTTTAATTGTGGGGAGGGAGGGTAGAGCAGTCAATTAACATGAGGTATTTGGCTGAAGGAGTTTGCAAGAACTCTTCTAGGTTCTGTTGACTGTAGGCAGAGCACCTTGATTAACTTTCCACCAAAACTGTACACAGTGAGTGGAAAACATTCCTAAAGGTAGACCGGAAAGTTGTAAGAAAAGGAAAACAGATGCTGAGCAGGAAAAATTAAAAACAGATGTCTACCACAGAATCTAATCAAAATACTAAGATTTTTAAAAAACGCTTTGACATCTAGAAAAAGTTATTATTTCAAAAATTTTATATTTATATGTTTACATATGTTTCAAAATTTACAAGTTAGAAATACAGCTCAGTTATTCCTCACATGGGAAAATCCAGCTAATATGTTCTTTAAAGATTTTATTTATTTATTTGAAAGAAGGCAAGCGAGAGAGTGAGAGAGTGGCAGAGGGAGAGGGAGAATCAGGCTCCCCACTGAGCAGAGAGCCCCACATGGGACTCCATCGCAGGACCCTGGGATCATAACCTGAGCCGAAGGCAGATGTTTAACTGACTGAGCCATGCAGGCACCCCCCAGCTAATATATTTTTAAAATATTTTTATTTGAAGAGAAACTATAAAAACTGAGGATCATATATAGAATACACTAACTTGATTGTAACTATTTTTTTCTGGTAAGGATTTCAAATAACAAATTCCCTAAGTTGAATATTTTTAAAAACATGAAAAAATATTATACAGTCTTCTTACATGTTCTCACAATTTGTCCCCTTTATAGTTCTGACTGTATATAACAGACTCAAGAAATAATCTTTCTATTTGATGTTTCTGGATCCGACATCTAACTGCAGATACCATGGTTACAATGCCAAGTGTTAGGCACGAAATTATAGGCTTTAAAATGCAGCAAAATTGATATATTGGCTTTTTAGGACACTCAGGCACATCTGCACCAGATCACATATTTGTTTATGAAGAAATGGCTGTCTGTAAGATAAGGTGATGTAAGCCATCAATTATAGATGGAAGCCAGGAGATAAGGAAAAAGATGATTATTTATATAACCCAGTTCCTTACAAGAATGCTGCACAGTGCAAGAGCTAATAAAACTGCTCTAATAACTGTGAACCCAAGAGGTAATTTACATTTTATTAGGTGGAAGAGATGTGAAATTGTTTGTTGCAGAAGATTAAAAAGGGGGAAATAAAGAGAGAGAAAGAGACTGAAGCTTGAATTAGAAATGAGATTCATGATTTTCTTTCTGATCCTCAGAATAGCAACTGTCTGTACTACATTATAACTTCATATGATTTCCCATCAGGTTGTCTGAAAATTGACTCTTTAAATGTGATGATGCTGAAAAATGGTGTCTAAGAAAAGAAAGTTTTATTTTTTTTTAACATTACCATCTCCTGCAGCATTGTACTGAGATCCACAATAAAATTACATCACTCACGCATTATTTAACATTGCACCCCCCGGATTTCCATCTCTTGATTTTAGATGACTCACATGCCTGAGAACAGAACGGCCCCAGGTATTTTAAATTTTGAATATAAATCACCTATATAGCTTAAGAATATTATTTTAAATAAAACGCCCAATTCTCTGGCCTCAATGATATGTGAAAGAGAATATGTATTTTTGCATAACTATAACTTCATTTACATAATGCAACATTTCATTTGTTCATTGAACAAATTTTTGAGTGTCCATTGGTACATGGTGCCATGACAGGGATGTATGATGTTGTTTAATCAAATTAAGAAATCATTACTCCTAGTCTATTCCATACCTCCCATGCAGGTAAATTGACAGAAATACTTTGATAACTTGTTGACATAAATTAAAATATTTACAGAAATAAGTTACCCATTCCACATTTAAAATGACCCAGGACTCAAATATTAGTTTGAGTTACAGAGGCAAATATATATTTATGTGCCTAAACCATGTAATTAAATAAGCAGATTTATACAGTGTGCTGGAGTCAGCTTATTCTGGCTCCAAAGAACTGTTACAAGCACCTCTTTTCAAATCCACGTTCTTACTGTCAAATTGCTGGCTTCAAACTAGTTATGGTGGAAGTATTTACACCAGAGAAACTGTAAATGCAGCAAACCAATGGTTTGTGCTATCTTTTGTTTTGCTGTTTTCATAGAGCCAGTTGGCAAACATCTACCAGGACACCACTGGATTTATGCAACTTTGTTTACAGAATTACACACACACAAATAAAGTGCAGTCTTGAAAGAGCAACAATCTTTTTGATTTTTAATGTTGTAGTAAATGTTATTAAAATAATGTTGTATTTAGAAAAATTCACTAATTATATTTGGCATTTACTTTAAAAGAATCGAATCCTCTTAAAAAGTGAGTTGGCAGAAGAATACGGCACAGATTTAAAAAACTGGTAAAAATATTAATACTTTTAAAGTTTGTGAGGATTGCTGGAGTGGAGGGGGTGGGAGGGATGGGGTGGCTGGGTGATGGACATTGGGGAGGGTATGTACTATGGTGAGTGCTGTGAATTGTGTAAGACTGATGAATCACAGACCTGTACCCCTGAAACAATACATTATATATTAATAAAAAAATTTTTTTTAAATATATATATTTTGAAAGTTTGGTGATTGGTATGTATGTTCATTTGCATTTTTACACTTGTGAAGCTTTCCATAAAAAGATGTTCAAAATAACAAACAAACATCAAATGTTCATGCACATTTATATTTACTTACATTCTTTTAAAAAATTTGTTGGGCTAGAATTGGTATACAATATTATATTAATTTCAGGTGTACAACACAGTGATTTGACATTTGTATACATTTGAAATGGTCACCACAATAAGCCTAGATACTGTTATCTTACATAGTTCATATAATGTTCCTGACTATATTCCTCTTGCTGTGTATTGCATTCCCAAGACTTATTTATTTTATAACTGGAAGTTTGTACATCTTGATCCTCTTCACCCACTTCATCCCCCCACCAAAAACCCTCTCCTCTGGCAACAACCAATCTATTCTCTGTATCTACTAGTCTGGTTTGGTTTTGTTTGTTTTGTTTTTTAGATTCTATATGTAAGTAAAATCATGCCATTATTTGTCCTTCTCTATCTTATCTCACTGCATATAATACCCTCAATGTCCATCCATGTTGTCACAAATGGCAAGATGTCATTCTTTTTATGGCTCAGTAGTATTCCATTCAGTATATATACCCCATCTTCTTTATCCATTCATCCACCAATGTACACTTAGATTGTTTCTATATCCTGTATCATAAATAATGTGGCAATGAACATAGAGGTGGCATACATATTTTCAAATTAGTGTCTTTGTCTTCTTTGGATAGATACCAAGTAGTGGAATTATTGTATCATAAGGTAGCTCTATTTTTAATTTTTTGAGAAATTTCCTGTTTTCCATAGGGTCTGCACCAATTTACATTCCCACCAACAGTGCACAGGATTTCTTTTTCTCCACATCCTTGGCAACACCTGTTATTTATCCTTTTGATAAAAGCCATTCTGATACGTGTAAGGTGATAGCTCATTATGGTTTGATTTGTATTTCTCTGATGCTTAGTGATGTTGAGCATCTCTTCATGTGCCTGTTAGCCATCTGTATGTCTCTTTTAGGAAAAAAGTGTCTATTGAGAGTGCTCATTTTTTAATCCCATGGAAGCAACTGACAAAAAATACTTTGGTAAGTATTGAGATTTTTGTTGTTGTTGTTGTTATTGAGTTGTATGAGTACTTTATATATTTTGGATATTAACCACTTATCAGATATATGATTTGCATATATCTTCTCTAATTCAGTACATTGCCTTTTCTTTTTGTTGATGGGTTTCCCTCTCTATGTCAAAGCTTTCAAATTTGACATAGTCCCATTTGCTTGCTTTGGCTTTTGTTTCCCTTGCCTGGGGAGACCAATCCAAAAAAAAAAAAAAAAAGAAAAAGAAAAATCACTAAGACAGCTTACTGCCTATGTTTTCTTCTAGGAGATTTATAGTTTCAGGCCTTATTTTTTAAGTCTTATTCAAGTCTTTAACCCATTTTTAGTTGACTTTTATGTATACTGTAACACAATAGTGCAGTTTCATTCTTTTGCATATGGCTGTCCGGTTTTCTCAGCATCATTTATTGAAGAGACTGTCCTTTCCCCATTGTATATTCTTGCCTCCTTTGTCATAGACTAATCAACCATATATGCATGGGTTTTTTTCAGGGCTTTCTATTCTGTTCCACTGACCTATGCATCTGTTTTTATGTCAAAACCATACTGTTTTGATTACTATAGCTTTGCAGAATAGTTTAAAATAAGGGAGCATGATACCTCCAGCTTTGTCTTCTTTCTCAAGACTCTTGTGGCTATTCAGGGTCTTTTGTGGTTCCATACAAATTTTAGAATCATTTGTTCTAGTTCTGTGAAAAATGTCACTGGGAATTTGATAGGGATTGCACTGAATCTGTAGATTGCTTTGGATAATATGGAACTTTAATAATATTAATTCTCCCACTCCATGAGCACAGAGTATCTTTCCACTTATTTGTGTCTTCAGTTTCCTTTACCAATATCTTATAGTTCTCCTTGATTAAATTTATTCTTAGGTATTTTATTCTTTTTGATGTGATTATAAATAGGTTTCCTTGATTCTTCTTTCTGACAGTTGGTTATTAGTGTATAGAAACACAACCGATTCTTGTATATTACTTTTATATCCTACAAATACATTGAGTTCATTTAGCAGTCCTAACAGTTTTTGGTTGGAGTCTTTAGAGTTTTCTATATATAGTATCATGTCATCTGCAAACAGTAAAACTTTTACATCTCTTCCAATACGTATGCCTTTTATTTCTTTTTCTTGCCTAAATGCTATGGCTAGGACTTCCAATACTATGTTGAATAAAAGCAGGGAGAGTGGGCATCCTTCTCTTATTCCTGATCTTAGAAGAAAAGATTTTAGCTTTTCAGCAGTGAGTATATAAGTGTGGGTTTGTTATGTATGACCTTGATTATGATGAGGTATGTTCCCTCTGTACCCACTTTACTGAGAGTTTTTATCATAAATGGAGGTTGAATTCTGTCAAATGCTTTTCTTCATCTATTGAAAAGATCATATGATTTTTATCTTTCATTTGTTAATGTGGTATATCACACTGATAAATTTGCTGACATTGAACCATCCTTGTATCCCTGGAATGAATCCCATTGGATCATAGTGAAAGATCCTTTTAATGTATTGTTGGATTTGGTTTGCTAATATTTTGTTGAGGATTTTGTTGGTCAAGAATATTGGCCTGTAACTTTTTCTTGTAGTGTCCTTGTCTGGTTTTGGTATCAGGGTAATGCTGGCCTCATAAAATAAGTTTGGAATCAGGGCACCTGGGTGGCTCATTCAGTTAAGCATCTACCTTCGGTTCAGATCATGATCTCAGGGTCCTGGGGTCAAGCCCCGCATTGGGCTCCCTGCTCAGTGAAGAGTCAGCTTCTTCTTCTCCTTCTGCCCCTCCCATCCACTTGTTCTCTCTCTCTTTCTCTCTCAAATAAAAATCTTTTTTTAAAAAAATGAGTTTGGAATCTTTCCCTTCTGTTCAATTCTTTGGAAGAGTTTGAGAAGAACAGTATTAAATCTTTGAATATTTGGTAGATTCACCAATGAAGTCATCTGGTCCTGGACTTTTGCTTGTTGGGAGGTTTTTAATTACTGATTCAACCTCCTTGCTCATAATAAGACTATTCAGATTTTCTATTTCATGATTCAGTCTTGGAAGATTGTAAATTTCTAGAAATTTACCCATTTCTTCCAGGTTGTCTAATTTGTTGGCATTTAACTGCTCATAGTAGTCTCTTATGATTCTTTGTATTTTCTTCATATCAATTGCAACTTCTCCTTTTTCATTTCTGATTTTATTTGAGCCCTCCCTCTTTTTTTCTTAGTGAATACAGCTAGTTTGTCAATTTTATCTTTTCAAAGAACCAGATCTTAGTTTCATTGATCTTTTCTACCGTCTTTTTAGTCTCTATTTCATTTAATTCTGCTCTGATCTTTATTATATCCTTTCTTCTATGAACTTTGGGCTTTGCTTGTTCTTCTTTTTCTACTTCCTTTAGATGTAAATTTAAATTGTTTGTGATTTCTCTTGTTTCTTGAGGTAGGCCTGCACTGCTATAATTTCCCTCCTAGAACCACTTGTGCTGCGTCCCATAGAGTTTGATTTGTCATATTTCTGTTTTCATTTTTCCTTAGCTATTTCATTTCACCTTTGATATCTTCTATGACCAGTAGTTGTTCAGTAACATGTTGTTTAATTCTTATGTATTTGTAGTTTTTCTAGTTTTTTTTTCTTGTAATTGATTTCATACCATTATGGCTGGAAAAGATACATGATATGATCTCAGTCTCCTTGAATTTACTGAGATTTTTTTGTGTGTTCTAACATGTGATCTATCCTAGAGAATATTCCACATGTACTTGAGAAGAATGTATGTTCTGTTGCTTTTTGATATAATGTTCTGTATGTATCTATTAAGCCCATCTGGTCTAATGTGTCATTTAAGGCCAATGTTCTTTACTAATTTTCTGTCTGAATGATCTATTCATTGATATAAATGGGGTGTTAAAATCTCCTGCTATTATTGTATTTCTGTTAATTTTTCCCTTTAGGTCTGTTAATATTTGCTTTATATATATTGGTGCTCCTATATTGTACATATATATTTATAAATTTAGTCCATTTACATTTAAAGTTATTATTTATAGGTATATACTTACTGCCATTTTGTAAACTGTTTTCTGGCTGTTTTTGTTCCTCTCTTTCTTTCCTTTCCCTCTTTCCTATAGCTTCATAACTTTCTTTAGTGTTATGTTTAGATTCTTTTCTCATTAAGGTTTTGCTTTGTGGTTACCATGAGGTTCACATATATCACCCTATAGGTATATGATAGTCTTTGATAGCAATTTAAAGTTGAACACATTCCAAAACTCTACATTTCTACTCCTCCTTCATGTTTTATGTTTTTGATATCACTTTTTATATCTTTTTATTCTATATATCCCAAACTAATTATTGTAGTTTTAGTTAATTTTCCTTCTTTTGTCTTTTAATCTTTCTTTTTTGTGGAGAAAAGTTATCCAGTTTTCAGATCTTTTTCAGAGGGAAATGATTCATATGTAGTTGTAGATTTGGTGCATCCATGGAAGGAAGTGAGTTCAGGATTTCCTATGCTACCCTTCTACACCCCCCCCAATTTATTTACTCTTATATGTGCATGGGCATATATATCCTTACAGTTTTCAGTAAATATATATATATGTATTCACAGATAAGTATCATATACTTAGAAATAAAGATGATATGCACATACAAAGCATTTGTTGTATAGAGACGCAATTATTTTCTTAGTATGTCTCTGTAAGAGGAAGTTATGGTTTATAGTTTAATTATAAAAAGAAAAGCTTTCATTAATTTCAAATATTTCATTAACTGTGATTCAACTTCATCAGGGACATGGAAAGAATTACGGGAACAAATTCTCTTAAGTAAATTTATGACAGAATCACCAAAGGATAGAATTTAATATATCTTAAGAGAGATACAGAGGGCTTATGCAATTCAAAACATTGTAAGATTGACAAAGTCCCTTGCATACTTGTCAGTCCAATCATTTTATTTTGTGAATGAAAAAAAAAAAAAAACTCAGAAAGAATGACGGACTTCTTCAAAGTTAGTTAAGCAAGTTCTTATTACACAAAATGTAGACCAGTATCAACATCACCTAAGAATTTAATGTAGGAAATTCGAATCTTATTCCTTACCCCAGAATTACTGAAAGAGAATGTAGTTTAACAAAACTCCCACACGATTTATAATGCACTTAAAAACTGAGAAGCACTGAAGTAAGCAGTTAACAAATTTGACCTAAAAATCAGGTCTCCTGACTCTGTCAGATTCCTCCACCTCATTACACCATACTCTCTAGCAAGAGGATGAACTTCTAATCATAACAACAGGAAGATAAGTTTTCCTTGTTCTATTTGTGTATTCCCTCATCTAGGTTATATTTGTACATACATATATGCATATCCTGCAGAGACATCAAAAGACTTCTGCCAAGTTTTGCCTCCTTCTTTCAGTCTTAGATTGGCCACTTCATAAAAAGACCATGTTGATATTCTGAAGTTATTAAACACAAGAAGAATCATCAACAGACACAGCAGTGATCTGTAATAATGATGAGGATGACGGTGGTAATAAAGATGTCTGTACTCTGTATGACAAAGAGTCACATAAATTCATGAAGTTTCATATAGTAATGAGTTTGAGAAGAACTGAAAATGCTGTGCTAATAGCCCCATACTGTCCTTAAATGAGTGTATAACTTTTCCTCTGACCTCAATAGCATGTCATTGGAAGAAAAAGTGCATTTGAAATGCATTTGGTATCAAGAACACCAGAGCTTCTTTGGACGGTGAGTCTCTGCAGTAATGCAGATGGGAGGAAGCTGCCACAGGTTAAACCAATTACCCTACACTAAACTTAATTGAGGTTTAATTTATAGAAGGCAAGAAATGTTAATTGAACAATGAATCACTTAGACTGAAGGATAAAATACATGTGGATTGATCACTAGAAAGCAAACAAAAGATTGAGAAGAGCTTAGGAGGACTTGAGTACCTTGAAACTTAAAGCCACTAAATAAAGAACTTCATGACAGGACTATCAAACATTGGAGCAAGAAACTGAAAGAGGGTTGTCAAATCCCAGTGCATGGCCTGAATGTAATAGGTATTTGTGTTTATGTACAATTATTTCATGAAAGTAGGGTATTGGACTAAGAGAAATCTAGAGTATTTTTTAACAATGTTTTTTAAATACCTTTTCCCCTTATGCATGTTACCCGCAAGAAATTAATACAGCTGTCATTTCAATGGTTGATATGTATTAGTGTGGTGGGCATTACCTAATTTCTTACAAGGCTCAAGAAGCTATTCAAGCTATATTTAAGGGGATGGTTGATGAGAGACAGGAGTCATGCCTGGTCATCAGGTCAACAGAAATTGGTACAGAATTAAACACAAATCTAGTGCCATGCCAGAAAGTATTTCTGGTCAAATAGTTTTAATGCAATTATGCCAAACTAAACTGTGTGGCATTAGGAAAAGGAAAGTGAATAGCAAAACAATTAACTTAGGATCTGCCATCATACCTGTATGTCATTGAAAATATAATTGTATTTATTTAAGAAAAATCTTTATTATTTTTTGAAGCAGATAATTATTCAGAAACTGATATTTTTGTTCATTTTTAAAGGAATATGGTGTTATTTGGTCACCATCTTCTAGTTCTCTAATTCTGTAAGTTCTACAGTTCCTGGTAAAATAACCTGACAGCCTTACATCCGTCTTTAGTTGATGTTAGAATGGAAGATTTCTTGAACCTTGTATTTCCCCTGAGAGACAAGCACAGAGTAGTAGAAATAGCTTCACAGTCAGACAAAATTCTGGCTCTGCCCCTTCTTAGCTACTAACCACAAGCAATACTACCTCTAATTTTCAGCTTCCTCAACCCCTTTGCATCTCAGATTATCCTTCATCAGTCTGTTGTGGAGATTAAATGGAGTAATAAAAGTAGACTATTTCACACAGTGCCTGGCACATAAAAGGAAAAAAAAAATAGCTGGGAGCTCTTTTCTCCCTTCCCATCTGTGATGGAAGATTTCTTCAAACAAAAATCAGAACTGGCTAAACAGGGAAAACAATAACATTCTCCATTTTGAATAATTTACTACTATAAATTATTGAGAATACATCACTATTACCACCTAGCTAACTCTTCCTGAACAGAAAGGGACATATGTACTCTCATTAAAAATCAAAAAAAGTCAAAAAAGAAAATCCAGAGGAAAAAAATTCCAAAAGAAACAAAAGCCAAAAGCACAGAAAATGTAATTTTTAATTGTGTGTTTTCTTAAATTTCAGAGTTTGGTCTTCCCCACACCCCACACTACTGTATTTTTGAATAAGGTTGGCCTCAATTTAGTGACTGTTCTTACTCTGGGATGTGACGACCTTATTTTTATGGAAAATTGCCTTGAATTTTCTTAAGGTAACAGCCATTCTAGCGTAAACACACACTGTAATTTGTTTTTGGCTTTTGTTTTGCCAGGAGAGGTTGTGCATGCTTTCAGAAAGCATCTTTCCCTTTCACTGCTTGTTTTTCCTAAGAGATCAGATTGGCAGTGTTATTTTATGTGTACTTTATGCTTTGTGATTTTTCTGTGATTGACTTCTTGCACTTAAAGCTAAAGGGATTTACTGATGTTAACTGAGGTTGTTTCCTTCCCATGAAAGCTCAGGCTTTAACTAGGCAAATCTCAGATTGATAAGGATGCTTCACATTTTATACTGCATCAGGATATGCACAGGACTTTACAGCAAGAGTTTCAGAAAACAGTCAGGAAAGGTTAAATAAATACACATTTGTTAACATCATTCTTCAGCTTGCTGCATATTTCCAGTTTGTTGAGAATATACTTCTTGATCTCAATGAGCCATAATGAATTGGCTAATTTACCTTGTGCCATTATTGCCTCATTCTAACAAGAAAGATCTAAACAAATGAGAAAATGACTTAATAAATATGAAAACTTTCATCTAATATAAAATGTCTTTAATATGTATTAACCAGCCTCCAAGATGGCCTCCAATAATCCCTGTCTCCTGGTATTCATGTCCTTGTGTGATGCCTTCCCACAATAAGTAGGACTGGCTTGTTTAACCTACTGGATATTATGGAAACGATTTTGTGTGACTTCCAAGGTTAAATGATAAAATATATTAAAGCTTATGCCTTGATCTCTTTGAGATCATGTGCTCTACAGGAAGCCAGCTTCTATGACATGAGCACACACAAGCAGTCCTAAGAAGAGACCCAGAAATCTTAACTGTAACCTCATGAGACTGAGCTAGAATTCACCCAGCTACACCAATCCCAAATTCATGACCCACAGAAACTGTCCAAGATAATAAATCTCTATAGTTGGCTTAAGCCAATACATTTTGGAGCAACCTGTTATGTGACAACAGTTAACAAATAGAAAATGGTGGTTCATTCATTCATTGGTTCATCCAGTGTTTACAGATTGTCTCATACCAGGCACCATGTTGGAAGATTGGATACAAAGACAAAGAAGCATGCAATTCATTGACCAAAAAAATAAATAAGCTAAAAAATGCTTTTTTTGGCATACTGTGTTATAATGACTCTGACTGTAAAAGCTTCATTGCTGTAATTCTTTAATCTATGATTATGTAGCATTTATAAAATTCTTAGGCAAATAGGAAGTAGAAAGAAATATATTTCCCTCAGCAACCTGTATAAATGCATTGTGCTTATTCCTTTTCTTTCAAAACGAATCCAAGCTAACTAATTAATTTGATCAAAAACATGTCTCACGACCAAAGTCAAATGTCCAATCCTTGGCCAGAGGGTTTTCCATTCCATGGTCCAAACCAAAGCTCCTTCCTTAGCTTACCTCTTCACCAGAGAGAAAGGCCAAGAGAAGATATAATAATTAGTTAGCAGGAAAAGGAAAACTAAATGCAAACAAACAAATAAAACAGAAAACAAAGAAAGCTATCATTATGTAAATGATGCATGTCTTGATAAATTTTGAAACCATCTATAACAAGTTAAAAAAGTTATATAAACCTGAGTTTCAAGAATTACAAAGGATTATACAGAAAGACACCATGCTGATCATTGGTCTAAATAATGCATTTTACAACTGCAGCAAAAGTTGCAGATAAAGTAACTTACTATTACTCACAGAATTAGTTAATTCAGAAAGCAGAAATATAACACAGAATTTCAATGCAGATTATTTTCCAAACTCTTTAAGTGGCATCTTTGGCAGCTTATGAATCACAAGTAACAGAAATGTGTCTGAACTCACTGCTCTGTAAATTCTAATTTATGTTGATGCCATAGACTTCCTGTTGTTCCCTTAGTAGAAATATCAAATGTCTATTTCATACGCAATATACAAAAAAGTAAAATGATTTTTCTTGTCTCACAAAAAAAGATAATCTTGTAAATTTGACAATGTCACTTTAGAAAGCTGTATATTCCTTCAAAACTATACTTTAGGGAGCATAAAGAATAGAGATCTTGCCACAGGGCAATAAGGCCCTAAAGTATAACTTTTCAAACAGTAGTTGTTCCCACGTTTAGAGTCAAGAAAACTAGATCTGTCAATTATCATATGGTTTCACTTATTTGTGGAACATAAGGAATAGCATGGAGGACATTAGGAGAAGGAAGGGAAAAGTGAAGGGCGTGGAAAACGGAGGGAGAGATGAACCATGAGAGACTATGGACTCCAAGAAACAAATTGAGGGTTCTAGAGGGGAGGGGGGTGGGAGGATGGGTTAGCCCGGTGATGGGTATTAATGAGGGCACGTACTGCATGGAGCACTGGGTGTTATACGAAAACAATGAATCATGGATCATCACATCAAAAACTCATGATGTAATGTATGGTGACTAACATAACATAATAAAATTAAATTAAAAAAAGAAAACAAGATCTGTAAAGCTGCTAAAAATGAGGTGCTGGAACTGGGTGTGCTTTGATATTCAAAACTTCTTCACAGGAAAAAACTGACAGAGTCTGACAATAGCATCTCTCAGAGTCTTTGACTAATTGATATTGCTAGGAAGGTAAGAACTCGAGTAGCCAGGTTTCACACACTCATTTCATAATGAAATTTTATGTCACAGCATAGTGTCAAAGTGAATTGCATGATGTTCATGATTGTTTTATTCTTAGTACTATTTATAGTTTCTTAGGTTTAAAATTAATATTCAAGGGGCGCCTGGGTGGCTCAGTTGTTAAGCGTCTGCCTTCGGCTCAGGTCATGATCCCAGGGACCTGGGATCGAGCCCCGCATCGGGCTCCCTGCTCGGCAGGAAGCCTGCTTCTCCCTCTCCCACTCCCCCTGCTTGTGTTCCCTCTCTTGCTGTGTATCTCTCTTTGTCAAATAAATAAATAAAATCTTTAAAAATAATAAAAAATAAAAAATAAAATTAATATTCAAGATGTTAAAGAAAAATATGGAAACATTACTTTGCTCATAATTTCAATGTACAAATAGTGTTATTCCATTTATTAATCTAATAAAAAAGATAATAATCTTCACTTTTTCTTTGATTAACTCAAACTAAACTTCCCTCAAAGAAGTTTTATTTACAGCCTAATTATAATTCACATTTAAGTCTACTTAAAACTTAATAATTCTACTTTATTTTTATATTCTTCAAATATATGACTTAACAAGCAAAACTTTTCCAAGTGCTTAAAAATAACTTTTGAGAATCTAGTAAATTAAACTTACACAGTTACTCAAATTATTTTGATTATCTCAATATAGTTTAGGATCTTGGCCAAACTCATTTACATTTTTTATACTGAAATCACAAATCTAAAATCAATTGTACCTTTTAAACTGTAAATTTTAATCTAATAAAATCTCCGATACTCTAATATGTTAAATTCTCTTAAACGTTATAAACATTTAAAATGCCAATTATAGGAGGGGGGAAAAGATGGTGGAGGAGTAGGGGACCCTATTCCAACCAATCCCCAGAATTGAGCTGGATATCTACCAGACCAATCTGAACACCCACGAAATCAGCCTGAGATGTAAGAAGATAGACCTGGAGGGCGCCTGGGTGGCTCAGTCGGTTGAGCGACTGCCTTCGGCTCAGGTCATGATCCCAGGGTCCTGGGCTCGAGTCCCACATTGGGCTCCCTGCTCTGCGGGGAGCCTGCTTCTCCCTCTCCCACTCCCCCTGCTTGTGTTCCCTCTCTCGCTGTGTCTCTCTCTGTCAAATAAATAAATAAAATCTTTAAAAAAAAAAAGAAGATAGACCTGGATTTCTACAAACAGAATATCACAACCTGTTGGTTTCGAGGTACAAAGCAGGGAGCCATGATTCCGCAGGCAGATATCGGAGGATAAACAGAAGGGAGAGGGAGCTGAGCCATAGAGATCATACACCACCGGTGATCGAAAGCCTCCCACACTGGGGACTGAGCACAGACTCGCAGATCAGTAACAACAGCAATGGGGAAAGGACTTTAGGGCAGCCCCTCAGACAGAACCCAGAGAGGGTCCCCATGTGCGAACTGGGGGCAGCTGGCGGTTTTAGAAGCACAAAGGGCAGAGACATGCCCCGACCTGGAGGCAAGGACTAGGAGTACTGCTGAGGGGCGCACAACCCAGGACGCTGCAGTTTATAGCAGCATGGACAGAAACAGAGATCGTGCAGCCTGGAGAGCTCACTGAAGAACAGACTGCGATCTCTCTGCTCTGAGGCAGAGGGTTGGAAACGGTCTCTTCTGCTCTGACTCGCGGAAGAGACACGGAAAGCCGCCAGGGAAAGCCACCAGAGAACAAAAGCCCCAAAGACTGATTCCCGCTGAGCCCATCCCCTGCCACAGGGGGGCAGGGCAACTCCACCCAAACAGGGTTGCCTGAGTAACAGCCCGGCAGGCCCCTCCCGCAGAAGACAGGCTGGGAAAACAAGAGGCCAGCAACCCTAAGGTCCCAAGAAAACAGGTGCATCTTGCTTGGGTTCTGGTCAATAATTTGGACTCTATACATTCCCTCAAACACCCATCAACAGAATGACTAGGAGGAGGAGCCCCCAAAACAGAAAAGACTCAGAGATTATGACTTATGCTGCAGATTTACAAATGGATGCAGATATAACCAAGATGTCGGAGATGGAATTCAGGCTAGCAATTGTGAAGACAATGGCTAGAATGGAGAAATCAATTAATGGCAACATAGAGTCTCTAAGGGCAGATATAAAAGGTGAATTGGGAGAACTTAAAAATGCTATCAATGAGATCCAATCCAATCTAGATAATCTAACAGCTAGGTAACTGAGGCAGAAGAACGAATAAGCAACCTGGAAGACAATATAATAGATAAAAAGGGAAAAGAGGAGGCCAGGGAAAAACAACTCAGAATCCATGAAAATAGAATCAGAGAAATAACTGACACCATGAAACGTTCCAATGTCAGAATTATTGGAATCCCGGAGGGAGTGGAGAGAGAGGACTAGAAGATGTATTTGAGCAAATCGTAGCTGAGAGCTTCCTTAATCTGGGGAATGAAACAAACATTCGTGTCCTAGAGGCAGAGAGGACCCCTCCCAAGATCAAGGAAAACAGGCCAATACCCTGGCATCTAATAGTAAAACTCGCAAATCTTAGAACCAAGGAAACCATCTTAAGGGCAGTTAGGGGGAAGAGATTCCTTACCTACAGAGGGAGGAACATCAGAATAACGTCAGACCTATCCACAGAGACCTGGCAAGCCAGAAAGGCCTGGTAAGACATATTCAGGGTACTAAACGAGAAGAACATGCAGTCAAGAATATTTTATCCAGCAAGGCTTTCATTTAGAATGGATGGAGAGATGCAGAGCTTCCAAGACCAGCAGAAACTGAAAGAATATGTGATCACTAAGCCGGCCCTGCAAGAAATATTAAGGGGGGTTCTATAAAAGGAGAAAGACCCCAAGAGTGATATACAACAGAAATTTTCAAGGACAATCTCTAAAAACAAGGTCTTCACAGGCAATATGATGACAATAAATTCATATCTTTCAATAATCACTCTCAACATGAACAGCCTAAATGCTCCCATAAGATGGCACAGGGTTGCAGACTAGATAAAAAGACAGGACCCATGCATATACTGTCTACAAGAGACTCATTCTGAACCTAAAGATACATCCAGAATGAAAGTGAAGGGATGGACATCCATCTTCCATGCCAATGGACCTCAAAAGAAAGCTGGCATAGCAATTCTTATATCAGACAATTTAGATTTTAAACTAAAGTCTGTAGTTGAAGACAGAGAAGGACACTATATCATTCTTAAAGGGTCTATCCAACAAGAAGATCTAACAATTGTAAATATCTATGCCCCCAACATGGGAGCAGCCATCTACATAAGCCAACTGTTAACCAAAATAAAGAGTCATATTGATGACAATACGTTAATTGTAGGAGACCTCAATACTCCACTCTCAGCAATAGACAGATCATCTAAGCAGAAAATCAACAAAGAAACAAGAGCTTTGAATGACACACTGGACCAGATGGACCTCATAGATATATACAGAACATTCCACCCTAAACAACAGAATACGCATTCTTCTCGAGTGCATATGGAACTTT
Organism: Halichoerus grypus; assembly: GCF_964656455.1. Classification (NCBI taxonomy): domain Eukaryota; kingdom Metazoa; phylum Chordata; class Mammalia; order Carnivora; family Phocidae; genus Halichoerus; species Halichoerus grypus. Next base: position 51,171,002 of record NC_135716.1, read on the forward strand.
CTCCAGAATAGACCACATACTGGGTCACAAATCAGGTCTCAACCAATACCAAAAGATTGAGATTATTCCCTGCATATTCTCAGACCATAATGTTTTAAAGCTGGAACTCAATCACAAGAAAAAATTTGGAAGAAATTCAAACACTTGGAAGCTAAAGACCACTCTGCTCAAGAATGTTTGGGTCAACCAGGAAATCAAAGAAGAACTTAAACAATTCATAGAAACCAATGAGAATGAAAACACATCAGTCCAAAACCTATGGGATACTGCAAAGGTGGTCCTAAGGGGGAAATACATAGCCATCCAAGCCTCATTCAAAAAAATAGAAAAATCACAAATTCACCAACTAACTCGACACATTAAAGAACTAGAGAAAAAGCAACAAACGATGCCTAAGCCACACATGAGAAGAGAAATATTAAGATTAGAGCAGAGATCAATGAATTAGAAACCAGAAACACAGTAGATCAGATCAAAGAAACTAGAAGCTGGTTCTTTGAAAGAATTAATAAGATCAATAAACCACTGGCCAGACTTATCCAAAAGAAAAGACAAAGGACCCAAATTAATAAAATTATGAACAAAAGGGGAGAGATCACGACTAACACCAAGGAAATAGAAACAACTATTAGAAATTATTATCAACAACTATATGTCAATAAATTAAGCAACCTGGAAGAAATGGATGCCTTCCTGGAATCCTATAAACTCCCAAGTCTGAAACAGGAAGAAAGTGACAACCTGAATAGGCCAATAACCAGTAAGTAGATTGAAGCAGTGATCAAAAATCTGCCAAAAACATCGGGGTGCACGTACCCCTTTGGATCACTACATTTGTAGGGGGGGAAATCGGTGGGGGAGACAAACCATGAGAGACTATGGACTCTGAGAAACAAACTGAGGGTTCTAGAGGGGAGGGGGATGGGGGGATGGGTTAGCTTGGTGATGGGTATTAAAGAGGGCACGTATTGAATGGAGCACTGGGTGTTATACGCAAACAATGAATCATGGAACACTACATCAAAAACTAATGATGTAATGTACAGTGATTAACATAACATAATAAAATTTATAAAATTAAAATTAAAAAATTAAAAAAAAAAAAACCTCCCAAAAGACAAGAGTCCAGGGCCTGATGGATTCCCTGGGGAATTCTACCAAACATTCAAAGAAGAAATAATACCTATTCTCCTGAAGCTGCTTCAAAAAATAGAAACAGAAGGAAAGCTTCCAAACTCATTCTATGAGGCCAGCATTACCTTAATCCTCAAACCAGGCAAAGACCTCATCAAAAAGGAGAATTTCAGACTGATATCCCTGATGAATATGGATTCCAAAATCCTCAACAAAATCCTAGCTAATAGGATCCAACAATACATTAAAAGGATCATCCACCACAACCAAGTGGGATATATCCCCAGGATGCAAGGGTGGTTCAACATTCGCAAATCAATCAACGTGATAGAACACATTAATAAGAGGAGAGAGAAGAACCATATGGTCCTCTCAATTGATGCAGAAAAAGCATTTGACAAAATACAGCATCCTTTCCTGATTAAAACTTTTCAGAGTATAGGGATAGAGGGAACATTCCTCACATTCATAAAATCCATCTATGAAAAACCCACTGCAAATATCATTCTCAATGGGGAAAAGCTGTGAGCCTTTCCCTTAAGATCAGGAACATGTCAAGGATGCCCACTCTCGCCACTATTGTTCAACATAGTACTAGAAGTCTTAGCAACAGCAATCAGACAACAAAAAGAAATAAAAGGTATTCAAATTGGCAAAGAAGAAGTCAAACTTTCTTTTTGCAGATGACATGATACTTTATGTGGAAAACCCAAAAGAGTCCACCCCCAAATTACTAGAACTCATCCAGCAATTCAGTAATGTGGCAGGATACGAAATCAATGCACAACAATCAGTTGCTTTCTTATACACTAACAATGCAACTGTAGAAAGAGAAATTAGAGAAACGATTCCATTTACAATAGCACCAAAACCATAAGATACCTCGGAATAAACCTAACCAAAGAGGTAAATGATCTATACTCTAGGAACTACAGAACACTAATGAAAGTAATTGAAGCAGACACAAAAAGACGGAAAAACATTCCACGCTCATGGATCAGAAGAATGAACATTGTTAAAATGTCTATGCTACCCAGAGCAATCTATACCTTCAATGCCATCCTGATCAAAATTCCAATGACATTTTTCAAAGTGCTGGAACAAACAATCCTAATACTTGTATGAATCAAAAAGACCCTAAATCACCAAGGAAATGTTGAAAAATAAAAACAAAGCTGGGGGCATCACGTTGCACAATTTCAAGCTATATTACAAAGCAGTGATCACCAAGATAGCATGGTTACTGGCATGAAAACAGACATATAGACCAATGGAACAGAATAGAGAGCCCAGATAGGGACCTTTAACTCTATGGGCAAATAATCTTCCACAAAGCAGGAAAAAATATGCAATGGAAAAAAGACAGTCTCTTCAATAAATGGTACTGGGAAAATTGGATGGCTATATGAAAAAGAATGAAACTTGACCATTCTCTAACACCATACACAAAGATAAACTCAAAATGGATGAAAGACCTCAATGTGAGACAGGAACCCATCAAAATCCTAGAGGAGAACATAGGCAGTAACCTCTTTGACATCGGCCACGGCAACTTCTTTCAAGTTACATCTCCAAAGGCTAGTGAAACAACAGCAAAAATGAACTTTTGGGACTTCATCAAGATAAAAAGCTTCTGCACAGCAAAGGAAACAGTCAACAAAACAAAGAGGCAACCCACAGAATGGGAGAAGATATTTGCAAATGACACTACAGATAAAGGGCTGGTATCCAAGATCTATAAAGAACTCTCAAACTCAACACCCAAAAAACAAATAAGTCAAAAAATGGGCAGAAGACATGAACAGACACTTCTCCAAAGAAGACATACAAATGGCTAACAGACACATGAAAAAATGTTCATCATCATTAGCCATCAGGGAAATTCAAATCAAAACCACATTGAGATACCACCTTACACCAGTTAGAATGGCAAAAATGGACAGGGAAAGAAACAACAAATGTTGGAGAGGTTGTGGAGAAAGGGGAACCCTCTTACACTGTTGGTGGGAATGCACGTTGGTATAGCCACTTTGGAAAACAGTGTGGAGAATCCTCAAAAAATTAATAGAGCTACCCTATGACTCAGCATTTGCACTACTGGGTGTTTACCCCAAAGACACAGATGTAGTGAAAAGAAGGGCTATATGCACCCCAATGTTCATAGCAGCAATGTCCACAATAGCTAAACTGTGGAAAGAGCTGAGATGCCCTTCAACAGATGAATGGATAAAGAAGATGTGGTCCATATATACAATGGAATATTACTTAGCCATCAGAAAGGATGAATACCCAACTTTTACATCAACATGGATGGGACTGGAGGAGAATATGCTAAGTGAAATAAGTCAAGCAGAGAAAGTCAATTATCATATGGTTTCACTTCTTTGTGGAATATAAGGAATAGCATGGAGGACATTAGGAGAAGAAAGGTAAAAATGAAGGGGGGGAAATCGGAGGGGGAGATGAACCATGAGAGACTATGGATTCTAAGAACAAACTGAGGGTTTTAGAGGGGAGGGGGGTGGGGGGATGGGTTAGCCCAGTGATGGGTATTAAGGAGGGCAGGTACTGCATGGAGCACTGGGTGTTATATGATAACAATGAATCGTGGATCACTGCATCAAAAACCAATGATGAATTGTATGGTGACTAACATAACATAATAAAATAAAATTTAAAAACATAAATAAACAAAATGCCAATTATAGATATTACTCTTAAACCTAACACCAAAGTGTGAATACCTTGGGTTTATTTTGTCATTTCTATTTTCAATCTAACCTTTCCATACTGAAAAGATACCCAATTAGGAAACATTTTGATAATCTCAGATGGGTTGGTTGCCATCTCAATAAACTGGGTTACTTATTCCCCATTGAAGTGGCAGGATATTGGGAGAAAGGAGGTACATATTGTACTGAGAGATACACTGAGGGATAGAGGGATACACTGAGGGATACACTGAGACATTTTTCATATTCACTTTGTTAACTAAGGATTGAAAGTCCATACTTTTCAGGTAGGATTTTACTTTTCATGAGTTAAGAGTTAAAATTTTATAATTCAATATTGTCCTTCACTATATGAATATCTAGTACTGCTAATATTGTCACTGTATGAATATCTATGTACTGCTAATATTGCAAATAACTGTCTTTACTGAATTTCTGAGTTTCTTATTTTCTCATTTATCTTCATTCTTCATATTTACAATTAAGGTTATGTTAATGGCATTCAATTGTATTTTCCATCTGTTTCATAACTTTGGTGATATACAACTCTGATGTCATCAAATGAAATGTGGAAGAAAGGTTTATAAAAGAATCAATACAGACGTGCAGAAAACAATTATACAACTGTAGGATTTTTGGTAGATTTAATACTATCATTGGGCCTCACTTCCTGGAATGGTTGAGCAGAGTTGGATGCTTATAAAACAATTTGCCACAATTAGATCTGTCAGAATGATGACATGTTGTTTCATACATTCTTCACATCATTCTTTTTGACTGGTTAGAATATATTTCCTTATCTACATTTTTATAATTATTATAAACAAAGGTATTTATTAAGCTTGTGAATTTAACCTTAAATGGAATCTTGATAAAGTTGAATACTGTCTCAGTGGTAAGAAGAGAAAATTGGAAATTAAATTATACACTATAGAAAGGTTTTATTTCTGGTGCCATTTCAATGACAAGTAACAATTTCTTAAAAGAGATCATCCTGGTGAGAATGTTATCCTGAGAAATAGGACACTTTACCAACAGAGCACTCAACAGATCTATGTACTTTTGTCTCATATTAGTTCATTAGGACTGCCATAATAGAGTACCACAAACTAAGAACTTAAAGAGCAGAAATCTTCTCATAGTTCTGAAGACCAGAAGTCTGAGACCAAGGTGTCAGCAGGGTCATGCTCCCTCTGAAAGCACTAGGGAAGGATATTCCAGGTCTCTCTTCCAGCTTGTGGCAGTTCCTTGGCTGTGGCAGCATAACTCCAATGGAATTCTCACTGCGTGCTTGTCTGTCTCTGTGTCCAACTTTCCCTTTTCATAAGAACACTAATCATATTGGATTGGGGCCCATCCTAAAGACCTCATCTTCACTAATTATGTCGACCTTATCCCAAATAAGGTCACATTCTGAGGTACTGGGAGTTAGGACTTCAACATGTGAACTTTGGGGGGACAAAATACAAATCTAACAGCAGAAGGACCTCAGAGCTATTTGAGACTGAATGGGAGGGAGCAAGGGACAAGTCGTCATTACTCTGGGAGTGTAGTGGCTTAAAACCTTAAATCTAAATGTCTTTTCTGGTGGTGAAAGATCTAATGCAGGGGTGCTGGAGATGCTATTAAGTAACAAGTCACTGACTTCCACATGAGCGGATATTTAAGAAAGCCATAATTCAAAATACTTTTGCCATAAATGAAGAAAATGTTTTCATATTATAGAAAGTTTAAGGAGATAGAAAATTTTTCTGAGGATAACCTTACACCTCCAATTCTTGGCCCTGTCCCAAGACAGTTCATGACCCCTAGAGAAAGAGATTTGTCTACCCTTTTGGCTTATGTAGTTCTGGAAGTAAGTAAACGTGGTCACACTAAGAAGAACTATAATTACCTACCATTTGATCTAATAAAGCAGATTACCAAATAACAGAAATTAAACTAAGATCCCTCAGATTTCCAGAAGAAGATCTTTATCTAAAGTGTAAATACCATGATTTGGCAAAAACTGAATTCTGTCATTATATTTTTACCTTATTTTTATTCTATGATCTATTTTGTCCTGCTAAATCCAGAAAACTAAAAGACATAATACACTTGTATTCAATAGAGTTAGAGCATCTGATTCAACCCTCAACCTAAATACTAGAGTTCCCTGTTCTACCCATTGTCCCTCAAATATGTTTTTTACACATTCGTCATAGTTTAAGTTGACAAGTTTAGCCTTGCTCTATTCGGACCCATTGCATATATTACTATCAAGGCCTCCATCCTCCATTGGGGCAGCTGGGTGGCTCAGTCAGTTAAGCATCTGCCTTCGGCTCAGTTCATGACCCCAGGGGCCTGGGATGGAGCCTTGAATCGGGCTCCCTGCTCAGCGGGGAGTCTGCTTCTCCCTCTGCCCCTCCCCCTTGCTCATGTTCCTTCTTCCTCTCTCAAACAAATAAATAATCTTTAAAAAAAAATGCCTCCATCATGTCAATAATCTATTCTAGGAAACTCATGAAAGATGCAGAGTAAATTAAAACTGTTACAACATTAGACTCTCCTGTCCAGCAGTAAAATCTCTAGCATCTAATGGATTGGTAAGAGTTCAATTACTCATGGAC